>NW_028296267.1:0-55000 GCF_964197995.2 Scardinius erythrophthalmus
TTGCCGTCTGCGCTGCTGCGTTCCAAAAACTTTATCCAGCCTTCTAACATGTGCCTCGGAGAGGAAAAAGAACGTTTGTTGCCCTTTTAGCTCATTTATCATGGAAATGTGGTGCATTTTTTTTTTTACCTTTTAAACTGTGACACCCCCACTGATGGCCCGATCTCCATAAAAGTTTGCACGCTTCTTTAGAATAATATGGCGCATGTGCTCAGCTAATTTGGTGAAGCTCTGCTCTTTTCCCCCCATTTTTCAGTCATTTAAATGTCATTTTGCATAGGGTAATACAGAGGCCTTCTCACCTTTATGACAGTTAAAGCGCCACCAATGGCCCGACGTCCATGAAAGTTTTCAAGCTTCTTCAGGATCACGTGACGCATGCGCATGCCCGATTTTGTGAGCTTGTATGCAAATCAGACAGCAAGATGGCCGCTTTCAGCCATTGCATGTGTTTTTTCCATAGAAATACATCATTTTGACACCCTTTTAACAGTTATAGCGCCACCAAGTGGCCAGTCGCTGCGCCCTTTTTCACGTGACCACAGAATGAGCTCGTACATGCGTGTGCTGAGTTTGGTGCAAAAATCTCGTTCCGTTCACGAGTTATAGCCAATTAAGCAAAATGGGCTCCTCCCACTTCGAACATTTTGGCGGCCCTTAGGGACCGTGAAGCGAAATTTACACTTTTTTTTGATAATTATTGACAATCAGACTCCAGAGAATCTTGCCGCACTGGTTTGGTTCCGGTCGGGCCAAAAACCTAGGACTAGTTCGCGAAAGTAGGTTTTTGGAAAAACCCCAAATACCCTAAAATTTTCCCAGGGTGCCGAGCAAATCCGAGGCATGCATCTGGTCCGCCTCGAGCCAAGGATTCCAGCGATATAAGACACTTGAGCCTACGCCTCACGGTTGATGAGTTATGAGCCGTTTCGTACTTTTGCCCGCTGTAGCGCCCCCGTCAGGCCGATCGGGGCGGGCCTTGGTGACGCTGTAGGCGGTGTGAGTACTATCAGCCCCCAAAGTTTCAAGTCTCCACGACTTACGGTTTGGTCTGCCCGATCAGTTTTATGTCTGAATGTTGCATCATGGGAAAATTAACAATTACAATAGGTGTTCAGCACTGAAGTGCTTGAACCCCTAATAAGTGGCTAAAAAAGGGCCACAAAAAGGCCTCTAAAAAAAAAACTATAGGGTCTAGGCGCTTGCCGTCTGCGCTGCTGCGTTCCAAAAACTTTATCCAGCCTTCTAACATGTGCCTCGGAGAGGAAAAAGAACGTTTGTTGCCCTTTTAGCTCATTTATCATGGAAATGTGGTGCATTTTTTTTTTTACCTTTTAAACTGTGACACCCCCACTGATGGCCCGATCTCCATAAAAGTTTGCACGCTTCTTTAGAATAATATGGCGCATGTGCTCAGCTAATTTGGTGAAGCTCTGCTCTTTTCCCCCCATTTTTCAGTCATTTAAATGTCATTTTGCATAGGGTAATACAGAGGCCTTCTCACCTTTATGACAGTTAAAGCGCCACCAATGGCCCGACGTCCATGAAAGTTTTCAAGCTTCTTCAGGATCACGTGACGCATGCGCATGCCCGATTTTGTGAGCTTGTATGCAAATCAGACAGCAAGATGGCCGCTTTCAGCCATTTCATGTGTTTTTTCCATAGAAATACATCATTTTGACACCCTTTTAACAGTTATAGCGCCACCAAGTGGCCAGTCGCTGCACCCTTTTTCACGTGACCACAGAATGAGCTCGTACATGCGTGTGCTGAGTTTGGTGCAAAAATCTCGTTCCGTTCACGAGTTATAGCCAATTAAGCAAAATGGGCTCCTCCCACTTCGAACATTTTGGCGGCCCTTAGGGACCGTGAAGCGAAATTTACACTTTTTTTTGATAATTATTGACAATCAGACTCCAGAAAATCTTGCCGCACTGGTTTGGTTCCGGTCGGGCCAAAAACCTAGGACTAGTTCGCGAAAGTAGGTTTTTGGAAAAACCCCAAATACCCTAAAATTTTCCCAGGGTGACGAGCAAATCCGAGGCATGCATCTGGTCCGCCTCGAGCCAAGGATTCCAGCGATATAAGACACTTGAGCCTACGCCTCACGGTTGATGAGTTATGAGCCGTTTCGTACTTTTGCCCGCTGTAGCGCCCCCGTCAGGCCGATCGGGGCGGGCCTTGGTGACGCTGTAGGCGGTGTGAGTACTATCAGCCCCCAAAGTTTCAAGTCTCCACGACTTACGGTTTGGTCTGCCCGATCAGTTTTATGTCTGAATGTTGCATCATGGGAAAATTAACAATTACAATAGGTGTTCAGCACTGAAGTGCTTGAACCCCTAATAAGTGGCTAAAAAAGGGCCACAAAAAGGCCTCTAAAAAAAACTATAGGGTCTAGGCGCTTGCCGTCTGCGCTGCTGCGTTCCAAAAACTTTATCCAGCCTTCTAACATGTGCCTCGGAGAGGAAAAAGAACGTTTGTTGCCCTTTTAGCTCATTTATCATGGAAATGTGGTGCATTTTTTTTTTTACCTTTTAAACTGTGACACCCCCACTGATGGCCCGATCTCCATAAAAGTTTGCACGCTTCTTTAGAATAATATGGCGCATGTGCTCAGCTAATTTGGTGAAGCTCTGCTCTTTTCCCCCCATTTTTCAGTCATTTAAATGTCATTTTGCATAGGGTAATACAGAGGCCTTCTCACCTTTATGACAGTTAAAGCGCCACCAATGGCCCGACGTCCATGAAAGTTTTCAAGCTTCTTCAGGATCACGTGACGCATGCGCATGCCCGATTTTGTGAGCTTGTATGCAAATCAGACAGCAAGATGGCCGCTTTCAGCCATTTCATGTGTTTTTTCCATAGAAATACATCATTTTGACACCCTTTTAACAGTTATAGCGCCACCAAGTGGCCAGTCGCTGCGCCCTTTTTCACGTGACCACAGAATGAGCTCGTACATGCGTGTGCTGAGTTTGGTGCAAAAATCTCGTTCCGTTCACGAGTTATAGCCAATTAAGCAAAATGGGCTCCTCCCACTTCGAACATTTTGGCGGCCCTTAGGGACCGTGAAGCGAAATTTACACTTTTTTTGATAATTATTGACAATCAGACTCCAGAGAATCTTGCCGCACTGGTTTGGTTCCGGTCGGGCCAAAAACCTAGGACTAGTTCGCGAAAGTAGGTTTTTGGAAAAAACCCAAATACCCTAAAATTTTCCCAGGGTGCCGAGCAAATCCGAGGCATGCATCTAGTCCGCCTCGAGCCAAGGATTCCAGCGATATAAGACACTTGAGCCTACGCCTCACGGTTGATGAGTTATGAGCCGTTTCGTACTTTTGCCCGCTGTAGCGCCCCCGTCAGGCCGATCGGGGCGGGCCTTGGTGACGCTGTAGGCGGTGTGAGTACTATCAGCCCCCAAAGTTTCAAGTCTCCACGACTTACGGTTTGGTCTGCCCGATCAGTTTTATGTCTGAATGTTGCATCATGGGAAAATTAACAATTACAATAGGTGTTCAGCACTGAAGTGCTTGAACCCCTAATAAGTGGCTAAAAAAGGGCCACAAAAAGGCCTCTAAAAAAAAACTATATGGTCTAGGCGCTTGCCGTCTGCGCTGCTGTGTTCCAAAAACTTTATCCAGCCTTCTAACATGTGCCTCGGAGAGGAAAAAGAACGTTTGTTGCCCTTTTAGCTCATTTATCATGGAAATGTGGTGCATTTTTTTTTTTACCTTTTAAACTGTGACACCCCCACTGATGGCCCGATCTCCATAAAAGTTCGCACGCTTCTTTAGAATAATATGGCGCATGTGCTCAGCTAATTTGGTGAAGCTCTGCTCTTTTCCCCCCATTTTTCAGTCATTTAAATGTCATTTTGCATAGGGTAATACAGAGGCCTTCTCACCTTTATGACAGTTAAAGCGCCACCAATGGCCCGACGTCCATGAAAGTTTTCAAGCTTCTTCAGGATCACGTGACGCATGCGCATGCCCGATTTTGTGAGCTTGTATGCAAATCAGACAGCAAGATGGCCGCTTTCAGCCATTTCATGTGTTTTTTCCATAGAAATACATCATTTTGACACCCTTTTAACAGTTATAGCGCCACCAAGTGGCCAGTCGCTGCGCCCTTTTTCACGTGACCACAGAATGAGCTCGTACATGCGTGTGCTGAGTTTGGTGCAAAAATCTCGTTCCGTTCACGAGTTATAGCCAATTAAGCAAAATGGGCTCCTCCCACTTCGAACATTTTGGCGGCCCTTAGGGACCGTGAAGCGAAATTTACACTTTTTTTGATAATTATTGACAATCAGACTCCAGAGAATCTTGCCGCACTGGTTTGGTTCCGGTCGGGCCAAAAACCTAGGACTAGTTCGCGAAAGTAGGTTTTTGGAAAAACCCCAAATACCCTAAAATTTTCCCAGGGTGCCGAGCAAATCCGAGGCATGCATCTAGTCCGCCTCGAGCCAAGGATTCCAGCGATATAAGACACTTGAGCCTACGCCTCACGGTTGATGAGTTATGAGCCGTTTCGTACTTTTGCCCGCTGTAGCGCCCCCGTCAGGCCGATCGGGGCGGGCCTTGGTGACGCTGTAGGCGGTGTGAGTACTATCAGCCCCCAAAGTTTCAAGTCTCCACGACTTACGGTTTGGTCTGCCCGATCAGTTTTATGTCTGAATGTTGCATCATGGGAAAATTAACAATTACAATAGGTGTTCAGCACTGAAGTGCTTGAACCCCTAATAAGTGGCTAAAAAAGGGCCACAAAAAGGCCTCTAAAAAAAAAACTATAGGGTCTAGGCGCTTGCCGTCTGCGCTGCTGCGTTCCAAAAACTTTATCCAGCCTTCTAACATGTGCCTCGGAGAGGAAAAAGAACGTTTGTTGCCCTTTTAGCTCATTTATCATGGAAATGTGGTGCATTTTTTTTTTTACCTTTTAAACTGTGACACCCCCACTGATGGCCCGATCTCCATAAAAGTTTGCACGCTTCTTTAGAATAATATGGCGCATGTGCTCAGCTAATTTGGTGAAGCTCTGCTCTTTTCCCCCCATTTTTCAGTCATTTAAATGTCATTTTGCATAGGGTAATACAGAGGCCTTCTCACCTTTATGACAGTTAAAGCGCCACCAATGGCCCGACGTCCATGAAAGTTTTCAAGCTTCTTCAGGATCACGTGACGCATGCGCATGCCCGATTTTGTGAGCTTGTATGCAAATCAGACAGCAAGATGGCCGCTTTCAGCCATTTCATGTGTTTTTTCCATAGAAATACATCATTTTGACACCCTTTTAACAGTTATAGCGCCACCAAGTGGCCAGTCGCTGCGCCCTTTTTCACGTGACCACAGAATGAGCTCGTACATGCGTGTGCTGAGTTTGGTGCAAAAATCTCGTTCCGTTCACGAGTTATAGCCAATTAAGCAAAATGGGCTCCTCCCACTTCGAACATTTTGGCGGCCCTTAGGGACCGTGAAGCGAAATTTACACTTTTTTTGATAATTATTGACAATCAGACTCCAGAAAATCTTGCCGCACTGGTTTGGTTCCGGTCGGGCCAAAAACCTAGGACTAGTTCGCGAAAGTAGGTTTTTGGAAAAACCCCAAATACCCTAAAATTTTCCCAGGGTGACGAGCAAATCCGAGGCATGCATCTGGTCCGCCTCGAGCCAAGGATTCCAGCGATATAAGACACTTGAGCCTACGCCTCACGGTTGATGAGTTATGAGCCGTTTCGTACTTTTGCCCGCTGTAGCGCCCCCGTCAGGCCGATCGGGGCGGGCCTTGGTGACGCTGTAGGCGGTGTGAGTACTATCAGCCCCCAAAGTTTCAAGTCTCCACGACTTACGGTTTGGTCTGCCCGATCAGTTTTATGTCTGAATGTTGCATCATGGGAAAATTAACAATTACAATAGGTGTTCAGCACTGAAGTGCTTGAACCCCTAATAAGTGGCTAAAAAAGGGCCACAAAAAGGCCTCTAAAAAAAACTATAGGGTCTAGGCGCTTGCCGTCTGCGCTGCTGCGTTCCAAAAACTTTATCCAGCCTTCTAACATGTGCCTCGGAGAGGAAAAAGAACGTTTGTTGCCCTTTTAGCTCATTTATCATGGAAATGTGGTGCATTTTTTTTTTTACCTTTTAAACTGTGACACCCCCACTGATGGCCCGATCTCCATAAAAGTTTGCACGCTTCTTTAGAATAATATGGCGCATGTGCTCAGCTAATTTGGTGAAGCTCTGCTCTTTTCCCCCCATTTTTCAGTCATTTAAATGTCATTTTGCATAGGGTAATACAGAGGCCTTCTCACCTTTATGACAGTTAAAGCGCCACCAATGGCCCGACGTCCATGAAAGTTTTCAAGCTTCTTCAGGATCACGTGACGCATGCGCATGCCCGATTTTGTGAGCTTGTATGCAAATCAGACAGCAAGATGGCCGCTTTCAGCCATTTCATGTGTTTTTTCCATAGAAATACATCATTTTGACACCCTTTTAACAGTTATAGCGCCACCAAGTGGCCAGTCGCTGCGCCCTTTTTCACGTGACCACAGAATGAGCTCGTACATGCGTGTGCTGAGTTTGGTGCAAAAATCTCGTTCCGTTCACGAGTTATAGCCAATTAAGCAAAATGGGCTCCTCCCACTTCGAACATTTTGGCGGCCCTTAGGGACCGTGAAGCGAAATTTACACTTTTTTTGATAATTATTGACAATCAGACTCCAGAGAATCTTGCCGCACTGGTTTGGTTCCGGTCGGGCCAAAAACCTAGGACTAGTTCGCGAAAGTAGGTTTTTGGAAAAAACCCAAATACCCTAAAATTTTCCCAGGGTGCCGAGCAAATCCGAGGCATGCATCTAGTCCGCCTCGAGCCAAGGATTCCAGCGATATAAGACACTTGAGCCTACGCCTCACGGTTGATGAGTTATGAGCCGTTTCGTACTTTTGCCCGCTGTAGCGCCCCCGTCAGGCCGATCGGGGCGGGCCTTGGTGACGCTGTAGGCGGTGTGAGTACTATCAGCCCCCAAAGTTTCAAGTCTCCACGACTTACGGTTTGGTCTGCCCGATCAGTTTTATGTCTGAATGTTGCATCATGGGAAAATTAACAATTACAATAGGTGTTCAGCACTGAAGTGCTTGAACCCCTAATAAGTGGCTAAAAAAGGGCCACAAAAAGGCCTCTAAAAAAAAACTATATGGTCTAGGCGCTTGCCGTCTGCGCTGCTGTGTTCCAAAAACTTTATCCAGCCTTCTAACATGTGCCTCGGAGAGGAAAAAGAACGTTTGTTGCCCTTTTAGCTCATTTATCATGGAAATGTGGTGCATTTTTTTTTTTACCTTTTAAACTGTGACACCCCCACTGATGGCCCGATCTCCATAAAAGTTCGCACGCTTCTTTAGAATAATATGGCGCATGTGCTCAGCTAATTTGGTGAAGCTCTGCTCTTTTCCCCCCATTTTTCAGTCATTTAAATGTCATTTTGCATAGGGTAATACAGAGGCCTTCTCACCTTTATGACAGTTAAAGCGCCACCAATGGCCCGACGTCCATGAAAGTTTTCAAGCTTCTTCAGGATCACGTGACGCATGCGCATGCCCGATTTTGTGAGCTTGTATGCAAATCAGACAGCAAGATGGCCGCTTTCAGCCATTTCATGTGTTTTTTCCATAGAAATACATCATTTTGACACCCTTTTAACAGTTATAGCGCCACCAAGTGGCCAGTCGCTGCGCCCTTTTTCACGTGACCACAGAATGAGCTCGTACATGCGTGTGCTGAGTTTGGTGCAAAAATCTCGTTCCGTTCACGAGTTATAGCCAATTAAGCAAAATGGGCTCCTCCCACTTCGAACATTTTGGCGGCCCTTAGGGACCGTGAAGCGAAATTTACACTTTTTTTGATAATTATTGACAATCAGACTCCAGAGAATCTTGCCGCACTGGTTTGGTTCCGGTCGGGCCAAAAACCTAGGACTAGTTCGCGAAAGTAGGTTTTTGGAAAAACCCCAAATACCCTAAAATTTTCCCAGGGTGCCGAGCAAATCCGAGGCATGCATCTAGTCCGCCTCGAGCCAAGGATTCCAGCGATATAAGACACTTGAGCCTACGCCTCACGGTTGATGAGTTATGAGCCGTTTCGTACTTTTGCCCGCTGTAGCGCCCCCGTCAGGCCGATCGGGGCGGGCCTTGGTGACGCTGTAGGCGGTGTGAGTACTATCAGCCCCCAAAGTTTCAAGTCTCCACGACTTACGGTTTGGTCTGCCCGATCAGTTTTATGTCTGAATGTTGCATCATGGGAAAATTAACAATTACAATAGGTGTTCAGCACTGAAGTGCTTGAACCCCTAATAAGTGGCTAAAAAAGGGCCACAAAAAGGCCTCTAAAAAAAAAACTATAGGGTCTAGGCGCTTGCCGTCTGCGCTGCTGCGTTCCAAAAACTTTATCCAGCCTTCTAACATGTGCCTCGGAGAGGAAAAAGAACGTTTGTTGCCCTTTTAGCTCATTTATCATGGAAATGTGGTGCATTTTTTTTTTTACCTTTTAAACTGTGACACCCCCACTGATGGCCCGATCTCCATAAAAGTTTGCACGCTTCTTTAGAATAATATGGCGCATGTGCTCAGCTAATTTGGTGAAGCTCTGCTCTTTTCCCCCCATTTTTCAGTCATTTAAATGTCATTTTGCATAGGGTAATACAGAGGCCTTCTCACCTTTATGACAGTTAAAGCGCCACCAATGGCCCGACGTCCATGAAAGTTTTCAAGCTTCTTCAGGATCACGTGACGCATGCGCATGCCCGATTTTGTGAGCTTGTATGCAAATCAGACAGCAAGATGGCCGCTTTCAGCCATTTCATGTGTTTTTTCCATAGAAATACATCATTTTGACACCCTTTTAACAGTTATAGCGCCACCAAGTGGCCAGTCGCTGCGCCCTTTTTCACGTGACCACAGAATGAGCTCGTACATGCGTGTGCTGAGTTTGGTGCAAAAATCTCGTTCCGTTCACGAGTTATAGCCAATTAAGCAAAATGGGCTCCTCCCACTTCGAACATTTTGGCGGCCCTTAGGGACCGTGAAGCGAAATTTACACTTTTTTTTGATAATTATTGACAATCAGACTCCAGAAAATCTTGCCGCACTGGTTTGGTTCCGGTCGGGCCAAAAACCTAGGACTAGTTCGCGAAAGTAGGTTTTTGGAAAAACCCCAAATACCCTAAAATTTTCCCAGGGTGACGAGCAAATCCGAGGCATGCATCTGGTCCGCCTCGAGCCAAGGATTCCAGCGATATAAGACACTTGAGCCTACGCCTCACGGTTGATGAGTTATGAGCCGTTTCGTACTTTTGCCCGCTGTAGCGCCCCCGTCAGGCCGATCGGGGCGGGCCTTGGTGACGCTGTAGGCGGTGTGAGTACTATCAGCCCCCAAAGTTTCAAGTCTCCACGACTTACGGTTTGGTCTGCCCGATCAGTTTTATGTCTGAATGTTGCATCATGGGAAAATTAACAATTACAATAGGTGTTCAGCACTGAAGTGCTTGAACCCCTAATAAGTGGCTAAAAAAGGGCCACAAAAAGGCCTCTAAAAAAAACTATAGGGTCTAGGCGCTTGCCGTCTGCGCTGCTGCGTTCCAAAAACTTTATCCAGCCTTCTAACATGTGCCTCGGAGAGGAAAAAGAACGTTTGTTGCCCTTTTAGCTCATTTATCATGGAAATGTGGTGCATTTTTTTTTTTACCTTTTAAACTGTGACACCCCCACTGATGGCCCGATCTCCATAAAAGTTTGCACGCTTCTTTAGAATAATATGGCGCATGTGCTCAGCTAATTTGGTGAAGCTCTGCTCTTTTCCCCCCATTTTTCAGTCATTTAAATGTCATTTTGCATAGGGTAATACAGAGGCCTTCTCACCTTTATGACAGTTAAAGCGCCACCAATGGCCCGACGTCCATGAAAGTTTTCAAGCTTCTTCAGGATCACGTGACGCATGCGCATGCCCGATTTTGTGAGCTTGTATGCAAATCAGACAGCAAGATGGCCGCTTTCAGCCATTTCATGTGTTTTTTCCATAGAAATACATCATTTTGACACCCTTTTAACAGTTATAGCGCCACCAAGTGGCCAGTCGCTGCGCCCTTTTTCACGTGACCACAGAATGAGCTCGTACATGCGTGTGCTGAGTTTGGTGCAAAAATCTCGTTCCGTTCACGAGTTATAGCCAATTAAGCAAAATGGGCTCCTCCCACTTCGAACATTTTGGCGGCCCTTAGGGACCGTGAAGCGAAATTTACACTTTTTTTGATAATTATTGACAATCAGACTCCAGAGAATCTTGCCGCACTGGTTTGGTTCCGGTCGGGCCAAAAACCTAGGACTAGTTCGCGAAAGTAGGTTTTTGGAAAAAACCCAAATACCCTAAAATTTTCCCAGGGTGCCGAGCAAATCCGAGGCATGCATCTAGTCCGCCTCGAGCCAAGGATTCCAGCGATATAAGACACTTGAGCCTACGCCTCACGGTTGATGAGTTATGAGCCGTTTCGTACTTTTGCCCGCTGTAGCGCCCCCGTCAGGCCGATCGGGGCGGGCCTTGGTGACGCTGTAGGCGGTGTGAGTACTATCAGCCCCCAAAGTTTCAAGTCTCCACGACTTACGGTTTGGTCTGCCCGATCAGTTTTATGTCTGAATGTTGCATCATGGGAAAATTAACAATTACAATAGGTGTTCAGCACTGAAGTGCTTGAACCCCTAATAAGTGGCTAAAAAAGGGCCACAAAAAGGCCTCTAAAAAAAAACTATATGGTCTAGGCGCTTGCCGTCTGCGCTGCTGTGTTCCAAAAACTTTATCCAGCCTTCTAACATGTGCCTCGGAGAGGAAAAAGAACGTTTGTTGCCCTTTTAGCTCATTTATCATGGAAATGTGGTGCATTTTTTTTTTTACCTTTTAAACTGTGACACCCCCACTGATGGCCCGATCTCCATAAAAGTTCGCACGCTTCTTTAGAATAATATGGCGCATGTGCTCAGCTAATTTGGTGAAGCTCTGCTCTTTTCCCCCCATTTTTCAGTCATTTAAATGTCATTTTGCATAGGGTAATACAGAGGCCTTCTCACCTTTATGACAGTTAAAGCGCCACCAATGGCCCGACGTCCATGAAAGTTTTCAAGCTTCTTCAGGATCACGTGACGCATGCGCATGCCCGATTTTGTGAGCTTGTATGCAAATCAGACAGCAAGATGGCCGCTTTCAGCCATTTCATGTGTTTTTTCCATAGAAATACATCATTTTGACACCCTTTTAACAGTTATAGCGCCACCAAGTGGCCAGTCGCTGCGCCCTTTTTCACGTGACCACAGAATGAGCTCGTACATGCGTGTGCTGAGTTTGGTGCAAAAATCTCGTTCCGTTCACGAGTTATAGCCAATTAAGCAAAATGGGCTCCTCCCACTTCGAACATTTTGGCGGCCCTTAGGGACCGTGAAGCGAAATTTACACTTTTTTTGATAATTATTGACAATCAGACTCCAGAGAATCTTGCCGCACTGGTTTGGTTCCGGTCGGGCCAAAAACCTAGGACTAGTTCGCGAAAGTAGGTTTTTGGAAAAACCCCAAATACCCTAAAATTTTCCCAGGGTGCCGAGCAAATCCGAGGCATGCATCTAGTCCGCCTCGAGCCAAGGATTCCAGCGATATAAGACACTTGAGCCTACGCCTCACGGTTGATGAGTTATGAGCCGTTTCGTACTTTTGCCCGCTGTAGCGCCCCCGTCAGGCCGATCGGGGCGGGCCTTGGTGACGCTGTAGGCGGTGTGAGTACTATCAGCCCCCAAAGTTTCAAGTCTCCACGACTTACGGTTTGGTCTGCCCGATCAGTTTTATGTCTGAATGTTGCATCATGGGAAAATTAACAATTACAATAGGTGTTCAGCACTGAAGTGCTTGAACCCCTAATAAGTGGCTAAAAAAGGGCCACAAAAAGGCCTCTAAAAAAAAAACTATAGGGTCTAGGCGCTTGCCGTCTGCGCTGCTGCGTTCCAAAAACTTTATCCAGCCTTCTAACATGTGCCTCGGAGAGGAAAAAGAACGTTTGTTGCCCTTTTAGCTCATTTATCATGGAAATGTGGTGCATTTTTTTTTTTACCTTTTAAACTGTGACACCCCCACTGATGGCCCGATCTCCATAAAAGTTTGCACGCTTCTTTAGAATAATATGGCGCATGTGCTCAGCTAATTTGGTGAAGCTCTGCTCTTTTCCCCCCATTTTTCAGTCATTTAAATGTCATTTTGCATAGGGTAATACAGAGGCCTTCTCACCTTTATGACAGTTAAAGCGCCACCAATGGCCCGACGTCCATGAAAGTTTTCAAGCTTCTTCAGGATCACGTGACGCATGCGCATGCCCGATTTTGTGAGCTTGTATGCAAATCAGACAGCAAGATGGCCGCTTTCAGCCATTTCATGTGTTTTTTCCATAGAAATACATCATTTTGACACCCTTTTAACAGTTATAGCGCCACCAAGTGGCCAGTCGCTGCGCCCTTTTTCACGTGACCACAGAATGAGCTCGTACATGCGTGTGCTGAGTTTGGTGCAAAAATCTCGTTCCGTTCACGAGTTATAGCCAATTAAGCAAAATGGGCTCCTCCCACTTCGAACATTTTGGCGGCCCTTAGGGACCGTGAAGCGAAATTTACACTTTTTTTGATAATTATTGACAATCAGACTCCAGAGAATCTTGCCGCACTGGTTTGGTTCCGGTCGGGCCAAAAACCTAGGACTAGTTCGCGAAAGTAGGTTTTTGGAAAAAACCCAAATACCCTAAAATTTTCCCAGGGTGCCGAGCAAATCCGAGGCATGCATCTAGTCCGCCTCGAGCCAAGGATTCCAGCGATATAAGACACTTGAGCCTACGCCTCACGGTTGATGAGTTATGAGCCGTTTCGTACTTTTGCCCGCTGTAGCGCCCCCGTCAGGCCGATCGGGGCGGGCCTTGGTGACGCTGTAGGTGGTGTGAGTACTATCAGCCCCCAAAGTTTCAAGTCTCCACGACTTACGGTTTGGTCTGCCCGATCAGTTTTATGTCTGAATGTTGCATCATGGGAAAATTAACAATTACAATAGGTGTTCAGCACTGAAGTGCTTGAACCCCTAATAAGTGGCTAAAAAAGGGCCACAAAAAGGCCTCTAAAAAAAAAACTATAGGGTCTAGGCGCTTGCCGTCTGCGCTGCTGCGTTCCAAAAACTTTATCCAGCCTTCTAACATGTGCCTCGGAGAGGAAAAAGAACGTTTGTTGCCCTTTTAGCTCATTTATCATGGAAATGTGGTGCATTTTTTTTTTTACCTTTTAAACTGTGACACCCCCACTGATGGCCCGATCTCCATAAAAGTTTGCACGCTTCTTTAGAATAATATGGCGCATGTGCTCAGCTAATTTGGTGAAGCTCTACTCTTTTCCCCCCATTTTTCAGTCATTTAAATGTCATTTTGCATAGGGTAATACAGAGGCCTTCTCACCTTTATGACAGTTAAAGCGCCACCAATGGCCCGACGTCCATGAAAGTTTTCAAGCTTCTTCAGGATCACGTGACGCATGCGCATGCCCGATTTTGTGAGCTTGTATGCAAATCAGACAGCAAGATGGCCGCTTTCAGCCATTTCATGTGTTTTTTCCATAGAAATACATCATTTTGACACCCTTTTAACAGTTATAGCGCCACCAAGTGGCCAGTCGCTGCGCCCTTTTTCACGTGTCCACAGAATGAGCTCGTACATGCGTGTGCTGAGTTTGGTGCAAAAATCTCGTTCCGTTCACGAGTTATAGCCAATTAAGCAAAATGGGCTCCTCCCACTTCGAACATTTTGGCGGCCCTTAGGGACCGTGAAGCGAAATTTACACTTTTTTTTGATAATTATTGACAATCAGACTCCAGAGAATCTTGCCGCACTGGTTTGGTTCCGGTCGGGCCAAAAACCTAGGACTAGTTCGCGAAAGTAGGTTTTTGGAAAAACCCCAAATACCCTAAAATTTTCCCAGGGTGACGAGCAAATCCGAGGCATGCATCTGGTCCGCCTCGAGCCAAGGATTCCAGCGATATAAGACACTTGAGCCTACGCCTCACGGTTGATGAGTTATGAGCCGTTTCGTACTTTTGCCCGCTGTAGCGCCCCCGTCAGGCCGATCGGGGCGGGCCTTGGTGACGCTGTAGGCGGTGTGAGTACTATCAGCCCCCAAAGTTTCAAGTCTCCACGACTTACGGTTTGGTCTGCCCGATCAGTTTTATGTCTGAATGTTGCATCATGGGAAAATTAACAATTACAATAGGTGTTCAGCACTGAAGTGCTTGAACCCCTAATAAGTGGCTAAAAAAGGGCCACAAAAAGGCCTCTAAAAAAAAACTATATGGTCTAGGCGCTTGCCGTCTGCGCTGCTGCGTTCCAAAAACTTTATCCAGCCTTCTAACATGTGCCTCGGAGAGGAAAAAGAACGTTTGTTGCCCTTTTAGCTCATTTATCATGGAAATGTGGTGCATTTTTTTTTTTACCTTTTAAACTGTGACACCCCCACTGATGGCCCGATCTCCATAAAAGTTTGCACGCTTCTTTAGAATAATATGGCGCATGTGCTCAGCTAATTTGGTGAAGCTCTGCTCTTTTCCCCCCATTTTTCAGTCATTTAAATGTCATTTTGCATAGGGTAATACAGAGGCCTTCTCACCTTTATGACAGTTAAAGCGCCACCAATGGCCCGACGTCCATGAAAGTTTTCAAGCTTCTTCAGGATCACGTGACGCATGCGCATGCCCGATTTTGTGAGCTTGTATGCAAATCAGACAGCAAGATGGCCGCTTTCAGCCATTTCATGTGTTTTTTCCATAGAAATACATCATTTTGACACCCTTTTAACAGTTATAGCGCCACCAAGTGGCCAGTCGCTGCGCCCTTTTTCACGTGACCACAGAATGAGCTCGTACATGCGTGTGCTGAGTTTGGTGCAAAAATCTCGTTCCGTTCACGAGTTATAGCCAATTAAGCAAAATGGGCTCCTCCCACTTCGAACATTTTGGCGGCCCTTAGGGACCGTGAAGCGAAATTTACACTTTTTTTGATAATTATTGACAATCAGACTCCAGAGAATCTTGCCGCACTGGTTTGGTTCCGGTCGGGCCAAAAACCTAGGACTAGTTCGCGAAAGTAGGTTTTTGGAAAAACCCCAAATACCCTAAAATTTTCCCAGGGTGCCGAGCAAATCCGAGGCATGCATCTAGTCCGCCTCGAGCCAAGGATTCCAGCGATATAAGACACTTGAGCTTACGCCTCACGGTTGATGAGTTATGAGCCGTTTCGTACTTTTGCCCGCTGTAGCGCCCCCGTCAGGCCGATCGGGGCGGGCCTTGGTGACGCTGTAGGCGGTGTGAGTACTATCAGCCCCCAAAGTTTCAAGTCTCCACGACTTACGGTTTGGTCTGCCCGATCAGTTTTATGTCTGAATGTTGCATCATGGGAAAATTAACAATTACAATAGGTGTTCAGCACTGAAGTGCTTGAACCCCTAATAAGTGGCTAAAAAAGGGCCACAAAAAGGCCTCTAAAAAAAAAACTATAGGGTCTAGGCGCTTGCCGTCTGCGCTGCTGCGTTCCAAAAACTTTATCCAGCCTTCTAACATGTGCCTCGGAGAGGAAAAAGAACGTTTGTTGCCCTTTTAGCTCATTTATCATGGAAATGTGGTGCATTTTTTTTTTTACCTTTTAAACTGTGACACCCCCACTGATGGCCCGATCTCCATAAAAGTTTGCACGCTTCTTTAGAATAATATGGCGCATGTGCTCAGCTAATTTGGTGAAGCTCTGCTCTTTTCCCCCCATTTTTCAGTCATTTAAATGTCATTTTGCATAGGGTAATACAGAGGCCTTCTCACCTTTATGACAGTTAAAGCGCCACCAATGGCCCGACGTCCATGAAAGTTTTCAAGCTTCTTCAGGATCACGTGACGCATGCGCATGCCCGATTTTGTGAGCTTGTATGCAAATCAGACAGCAAGATGGCTGCTTTCAGCCATTTCATGTGTTTTTTCCATAGAAATACATCATTTTGACACCCTTTTAACAGTTATAGCGCCACCAAGTGGCCAGTCGCTGCGCCCTTTTTCACGTGACCACAGAATGAGCTCGTACATGCGTGTGCTGAGTTTGGTGCAAAAATCTCGTTCCGTTCACGAGTTATAGCCAATTAAGCAAAATGGGCTCTTCCCACTTCGAACATTTTGGCGGCCCTTAGGGACCGTGAAGCAAAATTTACACTTTTTTTGATAATTATTGACAATCAGACTCCAGAGAATCTTGCCGCACTGGTTTGGTTCCGGTCGGGCCAAAAACCTAGGACTAGTTCGCGAAAGTAGGTTTTTGGAAAAACCCCAAATACCCTAAAATTTTCCCAGGGTGCCGAGCAAATCCGAGGCATGCATCTAGTCCGCCTCGAGCCAAGGATTCCAGCGATATAAGACACTTGAGCCTACGCCTCACGGTTGATGAGTTATGAGCCGTTTCGTACTTTTGCCCGCTGTAGCGCCCCCGTCAGGCCGATCGGGGCGGGCCTTGGTGACGCTGTAGGTGGTGTGAGTACTATCAGCCCCCAAAGTTTCAAGTCTCCACGACTTACGGTTTGGTCTGCCCGATCAGTTTTATGTCTGAATGTTGCATCATGGGAAAATTAACAATTACAATAGGTGTTCAGCACTGAAGTGCTTGAACCCCTAATAAGTGGCTAAAAAAGGGCCACAAAAAGGCCTCTTAAAAAAAAAACTATAGGGTCTAGGCGCTTGCCGTCTGCGCTGCTGCGTTCCAAAAACTTTATCCAGCCTTCTAACATGTGCCTCGGAGAGGAAAAAGATCGTTTGTTGCCCTTTTAGCTCATTTATCATGGAAATGTGGTGCATTTTTTTTTTTTACCTTTTAAACTGTGACACCCCCACTGATGGCCCGATCTCCATAAAAGTTTGCACGCTTCTTTAGAATAATATGGCGCATGTGCTCAGCTAATTTGGTGAAGCTCTGCTCTTTTCCCCCCATTTTTCAGTCATTTAAATGTAATTTTGCATAGGGTAATACAGAGGCCTTCTCACCTTTATGACAGTTAAAGCGCCACCAATGGCCCGACGTCCATGAAAGTTTTCAAGCTTCTTCAGGATCACGTGACGCATGCGCATGCCCGATTTTGTGAGCTTGTATGCAAATCAGACAGCAAGATGGCCGCTTTCAGCCATTTCATGTGTTTTTTCCATAGAAATACATCATTTTGACACCCTTTTAACAGTTATAGCGCCACCAAGTGGCCAGTCGCTGCGCCCTTTTTCACGTGACCACAGAATGAGCTCGTACATGCGTGTGCTGAGTTTGGTGCAAAAATCTCGTTCCGTTCACGAGTTATAGCCAATTAAGCAAAATGGGCTCCTCCCACTTCGAACATTTTGGCGGCCCTTAGGGACCGTGAAGCGAAATTTACACTTTTTTTTGATAATTATTGACAATCAGACTCCAGAGAATCTTGCCGCACTGGTTTGGTTCCGGTCGGGCCAAA
The DNA here is from genome assembly GCF_964197995.2 of Scardinius erythrophthalmus. NCBI lineage: Eukaryota > Metazoa > Chordata > Actinopteri > Cypriniformes > Leuciscidae > Scardinius > Scardinius erythrophthalmus. Next base: position 17,568 of record NW_028296267.1, read on the forward strand.
AACCTAGGACTAGTTCGCGAAAGTAGGTTTTTGGAAAAACCCCAAATACCCTAAAATTTTCCCAGGGTGACGAGCAAATCCGAGGCATGCATCTGGTCCGCCTCGAGCCAAGGATTCCAGCGATATAAGACACTTGAGCCTACGCCTCACGGTTGATGAGTTATGAGCCGTTTCGTACTTTTGCCCGCTGTAGCGCCCCCGTCAGGCCGATCGGGGCGGGCCTTGGTGACGCTGTAGGCGGTGTGAGTACTATCAGCCCCCAAAGTTTCAAGTCTCCACGACTTACGGTTTGGTCTGCCCGATCAGTTTTATGTCTGAATGTTGCATCATGGGAAAATTAACAATTACAATAGGTGTTCAGCACTGAAGTGCTTGAACCCCTAATAAGTGGCTAAAAAAGGGCCACAAAAAGGCCTCTAAAAAAAAAACTATAGGGTCTAGGCGCTTGCCGTCTGCGCTGCTGCGTTCCAAAAACTTTATCCAGCCTTCTAACATGTGCCTCGGAGAGGAAAAAGAACGTTTGTTGCCCTTTTAGCTCATTTATCATGGAAATGTGGTGCATTTTTTTTTTTACCTTTTAACCCTCTGAGGTCTGAGCTGTTTTCTGGGCCCTGGAGGTGTTCTGACATGCTCTGACATTTGTGGTTATTTCTGTTACTTGTGACATTTTCATGGCTAAAGTCTAATTACACTGTATTCAGCACAAACTCTGCTACAATAATATATCAGCAGAATGTATGTAAAAGTTTGTAGTTTTGAGATAATGACATTTATGCGTGGTTTGTGAAAATACAAAAATAAATTCTCACTGAAATAAGGTCATGAAACCCATACTGATTATTTCTTCACAAGACTTTTGAAAATTGTATCACGTAGCCTAGAATATTTGCTCTAAAACTATGTGAGAATCACCCTGACTGCTCATTCAGAGAAGACAATATATTGATTTAAAAATTTTACGACGTGTTTTGTGTTAGAAAGCAATATGCGAAGAGGCGGATCACCTCATTAATATGAAAGCTTTCCACACCTGAGAAAGACAAAGAACCTCCCTAATGGCCCTATTAGGAGCTTATCAGGGCCCATCATTCTGACCACCCTTGCACAAAGAATGAGGAGATTTAAAAAAGAATGGCTTTTAAAATTGTTTGGATTTATTTACAACACAACATAATCCAAAGATACACAACAAAAAAGCACTTATTGAAGAAAGAGACCTTTGTGCCATTCCTAAAAACATTGTACATACCTTTCATTTTCTAAGGTGTTTGATTTTCACTTTACCATGTTCATGTACAGAGACATGTACTGTGAATGTTGAAGTCAGCAGGACTCAGTGGCATCTGGGCCCTGAAAAAAAAAAAAAAGTGAACATACTGATATCAAGAGAAAGGCCTGCACGATTTTGGGAATACATTTTAGATTTTTCTTGTTAAAATTGCTTTTTAAAATTCACAGAATACACACACACACACACACAAATGTTTCCAACAATATATAATGAACACCAGGTTTGTTGTGCCTTGTAGGTATAGGCTATGCGCAGTGCTGCATAAAATAATAACAATATAGCAGCCTATATATATTTTCAAAAAGATTTCAGTAACAACTAAGCTAGAGAAAAATATATTGATTATCATGTTACTTCAAATGTTTCCATTCGTTATGATGATATGAAATGAGATAATAGTAAAAACATGAAGCCGTTTGGAGCGTTTTGCTTTTCCAAAATATGATACATTCAAACGCGATCGCGATCAAAAATATGATACATTAAAACGCGATCGCGATCAAAAATATGATACATTAAAACGCGATTGCGATCAAATATAAAACATTATGGTTAGGCCTACCATATACATAGCCTATCTACGTTTGAGCAGATATCCACAAACACAGTAACAGTAAACACGGGTCTAAATATTATAATATTCACCATATATCTAGCAACAGTTCAACTGCAATGTGAAATTTATGCAACAATAGCAAACTAATATGTAAGAATTACTTACCTTATCTTTCTTGTCTTCAAATATCGTTCTTCTTCTTCTTCTGATGTAAATCCAATGTAAGCTCAGGCACGTCTTTCAAACTCGACGAAAAGTGAAGTGAAGTGTTTTGTTGTTGAGGTAATGAGGGCGATCGCGTTCCATGTGGAGATTTGCATGTGAATATCTTTTGCGCGAGTGGGCGTGGCCGAATTAAAAATAATTAGGAAGCGTTTGAGAAGCTGGAAATCTTGTTGGTTTTATACAAATTACTTAAACAGAGAATATTTGTTTTCGTTTTGAATCCGATCATTTAAAAGTACACACTTAAATGTTTATAAAGGTGTATGGCTCATAAATGTGTGACAAGTATTCGCTGAGTTTTGTTTCAGTTTATAGACGTGCTCAAGAAAAAAAAGTTCACCGCGACGGAGAGGCAGAACGCACACACTGTTTATTTTCTTTATTTTACAAAAGCACAATGTTTTGATTTGATTGGAAGTGGACACATACAAAAGTAGAAATACCACAGATTCTTTTTTTATATTTATTTTTTCTGTATGACCATAAATGACGGAGAAATTTAAGTTTATAGTGCTACAATGTGGAGAAAATCCAGCAAAACGCGCCGGCGCGTTTGTCGACCTCAGAGGGTTAAACTGTGACACCCCCACTGATGGCCCGATCTCCATAAAAGTTTGCACGCTTCTTTAGAATAATATGGCGCATGTGCTCAGCTAATTTGGTGAAGCTCTGCTCTTTTCCCCCCATTTTTCAGTCATTTAAATGTCATTTTGCATAGGGTAATACAGAGGCCTTCTCACCTTTATGACAGTTAAAGCGCCACCAATGGCCCGACGTCCATGAAAGTTTTCAAGCTTCTTCAGGATCACGTGACGCATGCGCATGCCCGATTTTGTGAGCCTGTATGCAAATCAGACAGCAAGATGGCCGCTTTCAGCCATTTCATGTGTTTTTTCCATAGAAATACATCATTTTGACACCCTTTTAACAGTTATAGCGCCACCAAGTGGCCAGTCGCTGCGCCCTTTTTCACGTGACCACAGAATGAGCTCGTACATGCGTGTGCTGAGTTTGGTGCAAAAATCTCGTTCCGTTCACGAGTTATAGCCAATTAAGCAAAATGGGCTCATCCCACTTCGAACATTTTGGCGGCCCTTAGGGACCGTGAAGCGAAATTTACACTTTTTTTTGATAATTATTGACAATCAGACTCCAGAGAATCTTGCCGCACTGGTTTGGTTCCGGTCGGGCCAAAAACCTAGGACTAGTTCGCGAAAGTAGGTTTTTGGAAAAACCCCAAATACCCTAAAATTTTCCCAGGGTGACGAGCAAATCCGAGGCATGCATCTGGTCCGCCTCGAGCCAAGGATTCCAGCGATATAAGACACTTGAGCCTACGCCTCACGGTTGATGAGTTATGAGCCGTTTCGTACTTTTGCCCGCTGTAGCGCCCCCGTCAGGCCGATCGGGGCGGGCCTTGGTGACGCTGTAGGCGGTGTGAGTACTATCAGCCCCCAAAGTTTCAAGTCTCCACGACTTACGGTTTGGTCTGCCCGATCAGTTTTATGTCTGAATGTTGCATCATGGGAAAATTAACAATTACAATAGGTGTTCAGCACTGAAGTGCTTGAACCCCTAATAAGTGGCTAAAAAAGGGCCACAAAAAGGCCTCTAAAAAAAAAACTATAGGGTCTAGGCGCTTGCCGTCTGCGCTGCTGCGTTCCAAAAACTTTATCCAGCCTTCTAACATGTGCCTCGGAGAGGAAAAAGAACGTTTGTTGCCCTTTTAGCTCATTTATCATGGAAATGTGGTGCATTTTTTTTTTTTACCTTTTAAACTGTGACACCCCCACTGATGGCCCGATCTCCATAAAAGTTTGCACGCTTCTTTAGAATAATATGGCGCATGTGCTCAGCTAATTTGGTGAAGCTCTGCTCTTTTCCCCCCATTTTTCAGTCATTTAAATGTCATTTTGCATAGGGTAATACAGAGGCCTTCTCACCTTTATGACAGTTAAAGCGCCACCAATGGCCCGACGTCCATGAAAGTTTTCAAGCTTCTTCAGGATCACGTGACGCATGCGCATGCCCGATTTTGTGAGCTTGTATGCAAATCAGACAGCAAGATGGCCGCTTTCAGCCATTTCATGTGTTTTTTCCATAGAAATACATCATTTTGACACCCTTTTAACAGTTATAGCGCCACCAAGTGGCCAGTCGCTGCGCCCTTTTTCACGTGACCACAGAATGAGCTCGTACATGCGTGTGCTGAGTTTGGTGCAAAAATCTCGTTCCGTTCACGAGTTATAGCCAATTAAGCAAAATGGGCTCCTCCCACTTCGAACATTTTGGCGGCCCTTAGGGACCGTGAAGCGAAATTTACACTTTTTTTTGATAATTATTGACAATCAGACTCCAGAGAATCTTGCCGCACTGGTTTGGTTCCGGTCGGGCCAAAAACCTAGGACTAGTTCGCGAAAGTAGGTTTTTGGAAAAACGCCAAATACCCTAAAATTTTCCCAGGGTGACGAGCAAATCCGAGGCATGCATCTGGTCCGCCTCGAGCCAAGGATTCCAGCGATATAAGACACTTGAGCCTACGCCTCACGGTTGATGAGTTATGAGCCGTTTCGTACTTTTGCCCGCTGTAGCGCCCCCGTCAGGCCGATCGGGGCGGGCCTTGGTGACGCTGTAGGCGGTGTGAGTACTATCAGCCCCCAAAGTTTCAAGTCTCCACGACTTACGGTTTGGTCTGCCCGATCAGTTTTATGTCTGAATGTTGCATCATGGGAAAATTAACAATTACAATAGGTGTTCAGCACTGAAGTGCTTGAACCCCTAATAAGTGGCTAAAAAAGGGCCACAAAAAGGCCTCTAAAAAAAAAAACTATAGGGTCTAGGCGCTTGCCGTCTGCGCTGCTGCGTTCCAAAAACTTTATCCAGCCTTCTAACATGTGCCTCGGAGAGGAAAAAGAACGTTTGTTGCCCTTTTAGCTCATTTATCATGGAAATGTGGTGCATTTTTTTTTTTACCTTTTAAACTGTGACACCCCCACTGATGGCCCGATCTCCATAAAAGTTTGCACGCTTCTTTAGAATAATATGGCGCATGTGCTCAGCTAATTTGGTGAAGCTCTGCTCTTTTCCCCCCATTTTTCAGTCATTTAAATGTCATTTTGCATAGGGTAATACAGAGGCCTTCTCACCTTTATGACAGTTAAAGCGCCACCAATGGCCCGACGTCCATGAAAGTTTTCAAGCTTCTTCAGGATCACGTGACGCATGCGCATGCCCGATTTTGTGAGCTTGTATGCAAATCAGACAGCAAGATGGCCGCTTTCAGCCATTTCATGTGTTTTTTCCATAGAAATACATCATTTTGACACCCTTTTAACAGTTATAGCGCCACCAAGTGGCCAGTCGCTGCGCCCTTTTTCACGTGACCACAGAATGAGCTCGTACATGCGTGTGCTGAGTTTGGTGCAAAAATCTCGTTCCGTTCACGAGTTAAAGCCAATTAAGCAAAATGGGCTCATCCCACTTCGAACATTTTGGCGGCCCTTAGGGACCGTGAAGCGAAATTTACACTTTTTTTTGATAATTATTGACAATCAGACTCCAGAGAATCTTGCCGCACTGGTTTGGTTCCGGTCGGGCCAAAAACCTAGGACTAGTTCGCGAAAGTAGGTTTTTGGAAAAACCCCAAATACCCTAAAATTTTCCCAGGGCGACGAGCAAATCCGAGGCATGCATCTGGTCCGCCTCGAGCCAAGGATTCCAGCGATATAAGACACTTGAGCCTACGCCTCACGGTTGATGAGTTATGAGCCGTTTCGTACTTTTGCCCGCTGTAGCGCCCCCGTCAGGCCGATCGGGGCGGGCCTTGGTGACGCTGTAGGCGGTGTGAGTACTATCAGCCCCCAAAGTTTCAAGTCTCCACGACTTACGGTTTGGTCTGCCCGATCAGTTTTATGTCTGAATGTTGCATCATGGGAAAATTAACAATTACAATAGGTGTTCAGCACTGAAGTGCTTGAACCCCTAATAAGTGGCTAAAAAAGGGCCACAAAAAGGCCTCTAAAAAAAAAACTATAGGGTCTAGGCGCTTGCCGTCTGCGCTGCTGCGTTCCAAAAACTTTATCCAGCCTTCTAACATGTGCCTCGGAGAGGAAAAAGAACGTTTGTTGCCCTTTTAGCTCATTTATCATGGAAATGTGGTGCATTTTTTTTTTACCTTTTAAACTGTGACACCCCCACTGATGGCCCGATCTCCATAAAAGTTTGCACGCTTCTTTAGAATAATATGGCGCATGTGCTCAGCTAATTTGGTGAAGCTCTGCTCTTTTCCCCCCATTTTTCAGTCATTTAAATGTCATTTTGCATAGGGTAATACAGAGGCCTTCTCACCTTTATGACAGTTAAAGCGCCACCAATGGCCCGACGTCCATGAAAGTTTTCAAGCTTCTTCAGGATCACGTGACGCATGCGCATGCCCGATTTTGTGAGCTTGTATGCAAATCAGACAGCAAGATGGCCGCTTTCAGCCATTTCATGTGTTTTTTCCATAGAAATACATCATTTTGACACCCTTTTAACAGTTATAGCGCCACCAAGTGGCCAGTCGCTGCGCCCTTTTTCACGTGACCACAGAATGAGCTCGTACATGCGTGTGCTGAGTTTGGTGCAAAAATCTCGTTCCGTTCACGAGTTATAGCCAATTAAGCAAAATGGGCTCATCCCACTTCGAACATTTTGGCGGCCCTTAGGGACCGTGAAGCGAAATTTACACTTTTTTTTGATAATTATTGACAATCAGACTCCAGAGAATCTTGCCGCACTGGTTTGGTTCCGGTCGGGCCAAAAACCTAGGACTAGTTCGCGAAAGTAGGTTTTTGGAAAAACCCCAAATACCCTAAAATTTTCCCAGGGTGACGAGCAAATCCGAGGCATGCATCTGGTCCGCCTCGAGCCAAGGATTCCAGCGATATAAGACACTTGAGCCTACGCCTCACGGTTGATGAGTTATGAGCCGTTTCGTACTTTTGCCCGCTGTAGCGCCCCTGTCAGGCCGATCGGGGCGGGCCTTGGTGACGCTGTAGGCGGTGTGAGTACTATCAGCCCCCAAAGTTTCAAGTCTCCACGACTTACGGTTTGGTCTGCCCGATCAGTTTTATGTCTGAATGTTGCATCATGGGAAAATTAACAATTACAATAGGTGTTCAGCACTGAAGTGCTTGAACCCCTAATAAGTGGCTAAAAAAGGGCCACAAAAAGGCCTCTAAAAAAAAAACTATATGGTCTAGGCGCTTGCCGTCTGCGCTGCTGCGTTCCAAAAACTTTATCCAGCCTTCTAACATGTGCCTCGGAGAGGAAAAAGAACGTTTGTTGCCCTTTTAGCTCATTTATCATGGAAATGTGGTGCATTTTTTTTTTTACCTTTTAAACTGTGACACCCCCACTGATGGCCCGATCTCCATAAAAGTTTGCACGCTTCTTTAGAATAATATGGCGCATGTGCTCAGCTAATTTGGTGAAGCTCTGCTCTTTTCCCCCCATTTTTCAGTCATTTAAATGTCATTTTGCATAGGGTAATACAGAGGCCTTCTCACCTTTATGACAGTTAAAGCGCCACCAATGGCCCGACGTCCATGAAAGTTTTCAAGCTTCTTCAGGATCACGTGACGCATGCGCATGCCCGATTTTGTGAGCTTGTATGCAAATCAGACAGCAAGATGGCCGCTTTCAGCCATTTCATGTGTTTTTTCCATAGAAATACATCATTTTGACACCCTTTTAACAGTTATAGCGCCACCAAGTGGCCAGTCGCTGCGCCCTTTTTCACGTGACCACAGAATGAGCTCGTACATGCGTGTGCTGAGTTTGGTGCAAAAATCTCGTTCCGTTCACGAGTTATAGCCAATTAAGCAAAATGGGCTCATCCCACTTCGAACATTTTGGCGGCCCTTAGGGACCGTGAAGCGAAATTTACACTTTTTTTTGATAATTATTGACAATCAGACTCCAGAGAATCTTGCCGCACTGGTTTGGTTCCGGTCGGGCCAAAAACCTAGGACTAGTTCGCGAAAGTAGGTTTTTGGAAAAACCCCAAATACCCTAAAATTTTCCCAGGGTGACGAGCAAATCCGAGGCATGCATCTGGTCCGCCTCGAGCCAAGGATTCCAGCGATATAAGACACTTGAGCCTACGCCTCACGGTTGATGAGTTATGAGCCGTTTCGTACTTTTGCCCGCTGTAGCGCCCCCGTCAGGCCGATCGGGGCGGGCCTTGGTGACGCTGTAGGCGGTGTGAGTACTATCAGCCCCCAAAGTTTCAAGTCTCCACGACTTACGGTTTGGTCTGCCCGATCAGTTTTATGTCTGAATGTTGCATCATGGGAAAATTAACAATTACAATAGGTGTTCAGCACTGAAGTGCTTGAACCCCTAATAAGTGGCTAAAAAAGGGCCACAAAAAGGCCTCTAAAAAAAAAACTATAGGGTCTAGGCGCTTGCCGTCTGCGCTGCTGCGTTCCAAAAACTTTATCCAGCCTTCTAACATGTGCCTCGGAGAGGAAAAAGAACGTTTGTTGCCCTTTTAGCTCATTTATCATGGAAATGTGGTGCATTTTTTTTTTTACCTTTTAAACTGTGACACCCCCACTGATGGCCCGATCTCCATAAAAGTTTGCACGCTTCTTTAGAATAATATGGCGCATGTGCTCAGCTAATTTGGTGAAGCTCTGCTCTTTTCCCCCCATTTTTCAGTCATTTAAATGTCATTTTGCATAGGGTAATACAGCGGCCTTCTCACCTTTATGACAGTTAAAGCGCCACCAATGGCCCGACGTCCATGAAAGTTTTCAAGCTTCTTCAGGATCACGTGACGCATGCGCATGCCCGATTTTGTGAGCTTGTATGCAAATCAGACAGCAAGATGGCCGCTTTCAGCCATTTCATGTGTTTTTTCCATAGAAATACATCATTTTGACACCCTTTTAACAGTTATAGCGCCACCAAGTGGCCAGTCGCTGCGCCCTTTTTCACGTGACCACAGAATGAGCTCGTACATGCGTGTGCTGAGTTTGGTGCAAAAATCTCGTTCCGTTCACGAGTTATAGCCAATTAAGCAAAATGGGCTCATCCCACTTCGAACATTTTGGCGGCCCTTAGGGACCGTGAAGCGAAATTTACACTTTTTTTTGATAATTATTGACAATCAGACTCCAGAGAATCTTGCCGCACTGGTTTGGTTCCGGTCGGGCCAAAAACCTAGGACTAGTTCGCGAAAGTAGGTTTTTGGAAAAACCCCAAATACCCTAAAATTTTCCCAGGGTGACGAGCAAATCCGAGGCATGCATCTGGTCCGCCTCGAGCCAAGGATTCCAGCGATATAAGACACTTGAGCCTACGCCTCACGGTTGATGAGTTATGAGCCGTTTCGTACTTTTGCCCGCTGTAGCGCCCCCGTCAGGCCGATCGGGGCGGGCCTTGGTGACGCTGTAGGCGGTGTGAGTACTATCAGCCCCCAAAGTTTCAAGTCTCCACGACTTACGGTTTGGTCTGCCCGATCAGTTTTATGTCTGAATGTTGCATCATGGGAAAATTAACAATTACAATAGGTGTTCAGCACTGAAGTGCTTGAACCCCTAATAAGTGGCTAAAAAAGGGCCACAAAAAGGCCTCTAAAAAAAAAACTATAGGGTCTAGGCGCTTGCCGTCTGCGCTGCTGCGTTCCAAAAACTTTATCCAGCCTTCTAACATGTGCCTCGGAGAGGAAAAAGAACGTTTGTTGCCCTTTTAGCTCATTTATCATGGAAATGTGGTGCATTTTTTTTTTTTACCTTTTAAACTGTGACACCCCCACTGATGGCCCGATCTCCATAAAAGTTTGCACGCTTCTTTAGAATAATATGGCGCATGTGCTCAGCTAATTTGGTGAAGCTCTGCTCTTTTCCCCCCATTTTTCAGTCATTTAAATGTCATTTTGCATAGGGTAATACAGAGGCCTTCTCACCTTTATGACAGTTAAAGCGCCACCAATGGCCCGACGTCCATGAAAGTTTTCAAGCTTCTTCAGGATCACGTGACGCATGCGCATGCCCGATTTTGTGAGCTTGTATGCAAATCAGACAGCAAGATGGCCGCTTTCAGCCATTTCATGTGTTTTTTCCATAGAAATACATCATTTTGACACCCTTTTAACAGTTATAGCGCCACCAAGTGGCCAGTCGCTGCGCCCTTTTTCACGTGACCACAGAATGAGCTCGTACATGCGTGTGCTGAGTTTGGTGCAAAAATCTCGTTCCGTTCACGAGTTATAGCCAATTAAGCAAAATGGGCTCCTCCCACTTCGAACATTTTGGCGGCCCTTAGGGACCGTGAAGCGAAATTTACACTTTTTTTTGATAATTATTGACAATCAGACTCCAGAGAATCTTGCCGCACTGGTTTGGTTCCGGTCGGGCCAAAAACCTAGGACTAGTTCGCGAAAGTAGGTTTTTGGAAAAACGCCAAATACCCTAAAATTTTCCCAGGGTGACGAGCAAATCCGAGGCATGCATCTGGTCCGCCTCGAGCCAAGGATTCCAGCGATATAAGACACTTGAGCCTACGCCTCACGGTTGATGAGTTATGAGCCGTTTCGTACTTTTGCCCGCTGTAGCGCCCCCGTCAGGCCGATCGGGGCGGGCCTTGGTGACGCTGTAGGCGGTGTGAGTACTATCAGCCCCCAAAGTTTCAAGTCTCCACGACTTACGGTTTGGTCTGCCCGATCAGTTTTATGTCTGAATGTTGCATCATGGGAAAATTAACAATTACAATAGGTGTTCAGCACTGAAGTGCTTGAACCCCTAATAAGTGGCTAAAAAAGGGCCACAAAAAGGCCTCTAAAAAAAAAAACTATAGGGTCTAGGCGCTTGCCGTCTGCGCTGCTGCGTTCCAAAAACTTTATCCAGCCTTCTAACATGTGCCTCGGAGAGGAAAAAGAACGTTTGTTGCCCTTTTAGCTCATTTATCATGGAAATGTGGTGCATTTTTTTTTTTACCTTTTAAACTGTGACACCCCCACTGATGGCCCGATCTCCATAAAAGTTTGCACGCTTCTTTAGAATAATATGGCGCATGTGCTCAGCTAATTTGGTGAAGCTCTGCTCTTTTCCCCCCATTTTTCAGTCATTTAAATGTCATTTTGCATAGGGTAATACAGAGGCCTTCTCACCTTTATGACAGTTAAAGCGCCACCAATGGCCCGACGTCCATGAAAGTTTTCAAGCTTCTTCAGGATCACGTGACGCATGCGCATGCCCGATTTTGTGAGCTTGTATGCAAATCAGACAGCAAGATGGCCGCTTTCAGCCATTTCATGTGTTTTTTCCATAGAAATACATCATTTTGACACCCTTTTAACAGTTATAGCGCCACCAAGTGGCCAGTCGCTGCGCCCTTTTTCACGTGACCACAGAATGAGCTCGTACATGCGTGTGCTGAGTTTGGTGCAAAAATCTCGTTCCGTTCACGAGTTAAAGCCAATTAAGCAAAATGGGCTCATCCCACTTCGAACATTTTGGCGGCCCTTAGGGACCGTGAAGCGAAATTTACACTTTTTTTTGATAATTATTGACAATCAGACTCCAGAGAATCTTGCCGCACTGGTTTGGTTCCGGTCGGGCCAAAAACCTAGGACTAGTTCGCGAAAGTAGGTTTTTGGAAAAACCCCAAATACCCTAAAATTTTCCCAGGGCGACGAGCAAATCCGAGGCATGCATCTGGTCCGCCTCGAGCCAAGGATTCCAGCGATATAAGACACTTGAGCCTACGCCTCACGGTTGATGAGTTATGAGCCGTTTCGTACTTTTGCCCGCTGTAGCGCCCCCGTCAGGCCGATCGGGGCGGGCCTTGGTGACGCTGTAGGCGGTGTGAGTACTATCAGCCCCCAAAGTTTCAAGTCTCCACGACTTACGGTTTGGTCTGCCCGATCAGTTTTATGTCTGAATGTTGCATCATGGGAAAATTAACAATTACAATAGGTGTTCAGCACTGAAGTGCTTGAACCCCTAATAAGTGGCTAAAAAAGGGCCACAAAAAGGCCTCTAAAAAAAAAACTATAGGGTCTAGGCGCTTGCCGTCTGCGCTGCTGCGTTCCAAAAACTTTATCCAGCCTTCTAACATGTGCCTCGGAGAGGAAAAAGAACGTTTGTTGCCCTTTTAGCTCATTTATCATGGAAATGTGGTGCATTTTTTTTTTACCTTTTAAACTGTGACACCCCCACTGATGGCCCGATCTCCATAAAAGTTTGCACGCTTCTTTAGAATAATATGGCGCATGTGCTCAGCTAATTTGGTGAAGCTCTGCTCTTTTCCCCCCATTTTTCAGTCATTTAAATGTCATTTTGCATAGGGTAATACAGAGGCCTTCTCACCTTTATGACAGTTAAAGCGCCACCAATGGCCCGACGTCCATGAAAGTTTTCAAGCTTCTTCAGGATCACGTGACGCATGCGCATGCCCGATTTTGTGAGCTTGTATGCAAATCAGACAGCAAGATGGCCGCTTTCAGCCATTTCATGTGTTTTTTCCATAGAAATACATCATTTTGACACCCTTTTAACAGTTATAGCGCCACCAAGTGGCCAGTCGCTGCGCCCTTTTTCACGTGACCACAGAATGAGCTCGTACATGCGTGTGCTGAGTTTGGTGCAAAAATCTCGTTCCGTTCACGAGTTATAGCCAATTAAGCAAAATGGGCTCATCCCACTTCGAACATTTTGGCGGCCCTTAGGGACCGTGAAGCGAAATTTACACTTTTTTTTGATAATTATTGACAATCAGACTCCAGAGAATCTTGCCGCACTGGTTTGGTTCCGGTCGGGCCAAAAACCTAGGACTAGTTCGCGAAAGTAGGTTTTTGGAAAAACCCCAAATACCCTAAAATTTTCCCAGGGTGACGAGCAAATCCGAGGCATGCATCTGGTCCGCCTCGAGCCAAGGATTCCAGCGATATAAGACACTTGAGCCTACGCCTCACGGTTGATGAGTTATGAGCCGTTTCGTACTTTTGCCCGCTGTAGCGCCCCTGTCAGGCCGATCGGGGCGGGCCTTGGTGACGCTGTAGGCGGTGTGAGTACTATCAGCCCCCAAAGTTTCAAGTCTCCACGACTTACGGTTTGGTCTGCCCGATCAGTTTTATGTCTGAATGTTGCATCATGGGAAAATTAACAATTACAATAGGTGTTCAGCACTGAAGTGCTTGAACCCCTAATAAGTGGCTAAAAAAGGGCCACAAAAAGGCCTCTAAAAAAAAAACTATATGGTCTAGGCGCTTGCCGTCTGCGCTGCTGCGTTCCAAAAACTTTATCCAGCCTTCTAACATGTGCCTCGGAGAGGAAAAAGAACGTTTGTTGCCCTTTTAGCTCATTTATCATGGAAATGTGGTGCATTTTTTTTTTTACCTTTTAAACTGTGACACCCCCACTGATGGCCCGATCTCCATAAAAGTTTGCACGCTTCTTTAGAATAATATGGCGCATGTGCTCAGCTAATTTGGTGAAGCTCTGCTCTTTTCCCCCCATTTTTCAGTCATTTAAATGTCATTTTGCATAGGGTAATACAGAGGCCTTCTCACCTTTATGACAGTTAAAGCGCCACCAATGGCCCGACGTCCATGAAAGTTTTCAAGCTTCTTCAGGATCACGTGACGCATGCGCATGCCCGATTTTGTGAGCTTGTATGCAAATCAGACAGCAAGATGGCCGCTTTCAGCCATTTCATGTGTTTTTTCCATAGAAATACATCATTTTGACACCCTTTTAACAGTTATAGCGCCACCAAGTGGCCAGTCGCTGCGCCCTTTTTCACGTGACCACAGAATGAGCTCGTACATGCGTGTGCTGAGTTTGGTGCAAAAATCTCGTTCCGTTCACGAGTTATAGCCAATTAAGCAAAATGGGCTCATCCCACTTCGAACATTTTGGCGGCCCTTAGGGACCGTGAAGCGAAATTTACACTTTTTTTTGATAATTATTGACAATCAGACTCCAGAGAATCTTGCCGCACTGGTTTGGTTCCGGTCGGGCCAAAAACCTAGGACTAGTTCGCGAAAGTAGGTTTTTGGAAAAACCCCAAATACCCTAAAATTTTCCCAGGGTGACGAGCAAATCCGAGGCATGCATCTGGTCCGCCTCGAGCCAAGGATTCCAGCGATATAAGACACTTGAGCCTACGCCTCACGGTTGATGAGTTATGAGCCGTTTCGTACTTTTGCCCGCTGTAGCGCCCCCGTCAGGCCGATCGGGGCGGGCCTTGGTGACGCTGTAGGCGGTGTGAGTACTATCAGCCCCCAAAGTTTCAAGTCTCCACGACTTACGGTTTGGTCTGCCCGATCAGTTTTATGTCTGAATGTTGCATCATGGGAAAATTAACAATTACAATAGGTGTTCAGCACTGAAGTGCTTGAACCCCTAATAAGTGGCTAAAAAAGGGCCACAAAAAGGCCTCTAAAAAAAAAACTATAGGGTCTAGGCGCTTGCCGTCTGCGCTGCTGCGTTCCAAAAACTTTATCCAGCCTTCTAACATGTGCCTCGGAGAGGAAAAAGAACGTTTGTTGCCCTTTTAGCTCATTTATCATGGAAATGTGGTGCATTTTTTTTTTTACCTTTTAAACTGTGACACCCCCACTGATGGCCCGATCTCCATAAAAGTTTGCACGCTTCTTTAGAATAATATGGCGCATGTGCTCAGCTAATTTGGTGAAGCTCTGCTCTTTTCCCCCCATTTTTCAGTCATTTAAATGTCATTTTGCATAGGGTAATACAGCGGCCTTCTCACCTTTATGACAGTTAAAGCGCCACCAATGGCCCGACGTCCATGAAAGTTTTCAAGCTTCTTCAGGATCACGTGACGCATGCGCATGCCCGATTTTGTGAGCTTGTATGCAAATCAGACAGCAAGATGGCCGCTTTCAGCCATTTCATGTGTTTTTTCCATAGAAATACATCATTTTGACACCCTTTTAACAGTTATAGCGCCACCAAGTGGCCAGTCGCTGCGCCCTTTTTCACGTGACCACAGAATGAGCTCGTACATGCGTGTGCTGAGTTTGGTGCAAAAATCTCGTTCCGTTCACGAGTTATAGCCAATTAAGCAAAATGGGCTCATCCCACTTCGAACATTTTGGCGGCCCTTAGGGACCGTGAAGCGAAATTTACACTTTTTTTTGATAATTATTGACAATCAGACTCCAGAGAATCTTGCCGCACTGGTTTGGTTCCGGTCGGGCCAAAAACCTAGGACTAGTTCGCGAAAGTAGGTTTTTGGAAAAACCCCAAATACCCTAAAATTTTCCCAGGGTGACGAGCAAATCCGAGGCATGCATCTGGTCCGCCTCGAGCCAAGGATTCCAGCGATATAAGACACTTGAGCCTACGCCTCACGGTTGATGAGTTATGAGCCGTTTCGTACTTTTGCCCGCTGTAGCGCCCCCGTCAGGCCGATCGGGGCGGGCCTTGGTGACGCTGTAGGCGGTGTGAGTACTATCAGCCCCCAAAGTTTCAAGTCTCCACGACTTACGGTTTGGTCTGCCCGATCAGTTTTATGTCTGAATGTTGCATCATGGGAAAATTAACAATTACAATAGGTGTTCAGCACTGAAGTGCTTGAACCCCTAATAAGTGGCTAAAAAAGGGCCACAAAAAGGCCTCTAAAAAAAAACTATAGGGTCTAGGCGCTTGCCGTCTGCGCTGCTGCGTTCCAAAAACTTTATCCAGCCTTCTAACATGTGCCTCGGAGAGGAAAAAGAACGTTTGTTGCCCTTTTAGCTCATTTATCATGGAAATGTGGTGCATTTTTTTTTTTACCTTTTAAACTGTGACACCCCCACTGATGGCCCGATCTCCATAAAAGTTTGCACGCTTCTTTAGAATAATATGGCGCATGTGCTCAGCTAATTTGGTGAAGCTCTGCTCTTTTCCCCCCATTTTTCAGTCATTTAAATGTCATTTTGCATAGGGTAATACAGAGGCCTTCTCACCTTTATGACAGTTAAAGCGCCACCAATGGCCCGACGTCCATGAAAGTTTTCAAGCTTCTTCAGGATCACGTGACGCATGCGCATGCCCGATTTTGTGAGCTTGTATGCAAATCAGACAGCAAGATGGCCGCTTTCAGCCATTTCATGTGTTTTTTCCATAGAAATACATCATTTTGACACCCTTTTAACAGTTATAGCGCCACCAAGTGGCCAGTCGCTGCGCCCTTTTTCACGTGACCACAGAATGAGCTCGTACATGCGTGTGCTGAGTTTGGTGCAAAAATCTCGTTCCGTTCACGAGTTATAGCCAATTAAGCAAAATGGGCTCATCCCACTTCGAACATTTTGGCGGCCCTTAGGGACCGTGAAGCGAAATTTACACTTTTTTTTGATAATTATTGACAATCAGACTCCAGAGAATCTTGCCGCACTGGTTTGGTTCCGGTCGGGCCAAAAACCTAGGACTAGTTCGCGAAAGTAGGTTTTTGGAAAAACCCCAAATACCCTAAAATTTTCCCAGGGCGACGAGCAAATCCGAGGCATGCATCTGGTCCGCCTCGAGCCAAGGATTCCAGCGATATAAGACACTTGAGCCTACGCCTCACGGTTGATGAGTTATGAGCCGTTTCGTACTTTTGCCCGCTGTAGCGCCCCCGTCAGGCCGATCGGGGCGGGCCTTGGTGACGCTGTAGGCGGTGTGAGTACTATCAGCCCCCAAAGTTTCAAGTCTCCACGACTTACGGTTTGGTCTGCCCGATCAGTTTTATGTCTGAATGTTGCATCATGGGAAAATTAACAATTACAATAGGTGTTCAGCACTGAAGTGCTTGAACCCCTAATAAGTGGCTAAAAAAGGGCCACAAAAAGGCCTCTAAAAAAAAAACTATAGGGTCTAGGCGCTTGCCGTCTGCGCTGCTGCGTTCCAAAAACTTTATCCAGCCTTCTAACATGTGCCTCGGAGAGGAAAAAGAACGTTTGTTGCCCTTTTAGCTCATTTATCATGGAAATGTGGTGCATTTTTTTTTTTACCTTTTAAACTGTGACACCCCCACTGATGGCCCGATCTCCATAAAAGTTTGCACGCTTCTTTAGAATAATATGGCGCATGTGCTCAGCTAATTTGGTGAAGCTCTGCTCTTTTCCCCCCATTTTTCAGTCATTTAAATGTCATTTTGCATAGGGTAATACAGAGGCCTTCTCACCTTTATGACAGTTAAAGCGCCACCAATGGCCCGACGTCCATGAAAGTTTTCAAGCTTCTTCAGGATCACGTGACGCATGCGCATGCCCGATTTTGTGAGCTTGTATGCAAATCAGACAGCAAGATGGCCGCTTTCAGCCATTTCATGTGTTTTTTCCATAGAAATACATCATTTTGACACCCTTTTAACAGTTATAGCGCCACCAAGTGGCCAGTCGCTGCGCCCTTTTTCACGTGACCACAGAATGAGCTCGTACATGCGTGTGCTGAGTTTGGTGCAAAAATCTCGTTCCGTTCACGAGTTATAGCCAATTAAGCAAAATGGGCTCATCCCACTTCGAACATTTTGGCGGCCCTTAGGGACCGTGAAGCGAAATTTACACTTTTTTTTGATAATTATTGACAATCAGACTCCAGAGAATCTTGCCGCACTGGTTTGGTTCCGGTCGGGCCAAAAACCTAGGACTAGTTCGCGAAAGTAGGTTTTTGGAAAAACCCCAAATACCCTAAAATTTTCCCAGGGTGACGAGCAAATCCGAGGCATGCATCTGGTCCGCCTCGAGCCAAGGATTCCAGCGATATAAGACACTTGAGCCTACGCCTCACGGTTGATGAGTTATGAGCCGTTTCGTACTTTTGCCCGCTGTAGCGCCCCTGTCAGGCCGATCGGGGCGGGCCTTGGTGACGCTGTAGGCGGTGTGAGTACTATCAGCCCCCAAAGTTTCAAGTCTCCACGACTTACGGTTTGGTCTGCCCGATCAGTTTTATGTCTGAATGTTGCATCATGGGAAAATTAACAATTACAATAGGTGTTCAGCACTGAAGTGCTTGAACCCCTAATAAGTGGCTAAAAAAGGGCCACAAAAAGGCCTCTAAAAAAAAACTATAGGGTCTAGGCGCTTGCCGTCTGCGCTGCTGCGTTCCAAAAACTTTATCCAGCCTTCTAACATGTGCCTCGGAGAGGAAAAAGAACGTTTGTTGCCCTTTTAGCTCATTTATCATGGAAATGTGGTGCATTTTTTTTTTTACCTTTTAAACTGTGACACCCCCACTGATGGCCCGATCTCCATAAAAGTTTGCACGCTTCTTTAGAATAATATGGCGCATGTGCTCAGCTAATTTGGTGAAGCTCTGCTCTTTTCCCCCCATTTTTCAGTCATTTAAATGTCATTTTGCATAGGGTAATACAGAGGCCTTCTCACCTTTATGACAGTTAAAGCGCCACCAATGGCCCGACGTCCATGAAAGTTTTCAAGCTTCTTCAGGATCACGTGACGCATGCGCATGCCCGATTTTGTGAGCTTGTATGCAAATCAGACAGCAAGATGGCCGCTTTCAGCCATTTCATGTGTTTTTTCCATAGAAATACATCATTTTGACACCCTTTTAACAGTTATAGCGCCACCAAGTGGCCAGTCGCTGCGCCCTTTTTCACGTGACCACAGAATGAGCTCGTACATGCGTGTGCTGAGTTTGGTGCAAAAATCTCGTTCCGTTCACGAGTTATAGCCAATTAAGCAAAATGGGCTCATCCCACTTCGAACATTTTGGCGGCCCTTAGGGACCGTGAAGCGAAATTTACACTTTTTTTTGATAATTATTGACAATCAGACTCCAGAGAATCTTGCCGCACTGGTTTGGTTCCGGTCGGGCCAAAAACCTAGGACTAGTTCGCGAAAGTAGGTTTTTGGAAAAACCCCAAATACCCTAAAATTTTCCCAGGGCGACGAGCAAATCCGAGGCATGCATCTGGTCCGCCTCGAGCCAAGGATTCCAGCGATATAAGACACTTGAGCCTACGCCTCACGGTTGATGAGTTATGAGCCGTTTCGTACTTTTGCCCGCTGTAGCGCCCCCGTCAGGCCGATCGGGGCGGGCCTTGGTGACGCTGTAGGCGGTGTGAGTACTATCAGCCCCCAAAGTTTCAAGTCTCCACGACTTACGGTTTGGTCTGCCCGATCAGTTTTATGTCTGAATGTTGCATCATGGGAAAATTAACAATTACAATAGGTGTTCAGCACTGAAGTGCTTGAACCCCTAATAAGTGGCTAAAAAAGGGCCACAAAAAGGCCTCTAAAAAAAAAACTATATGGTCTAGGCGCTTGCCGTCTGCGCTGCTGCGTTCCAAAAACTTTATCCAGCCTTCTAACATGTGCCTCGGAGAGGAAAAAGAACGTTTGTTGCCCTTTTAGCTCATTTATCATGGAAATGTGGTGCATTTTTTTTTTTACCTTTTAAACTGTGACACCCCCACTGATGGCCCGATCTCCATAAAAGTTTGCACGCTTCTTTAGAATAATATGGCGCATGTGCTCAGCTAATTTGGTGAAGCTCTGCTCTTTTCCCCCCATTTTTCAGTCATTTAAATGTCATTTTGCATAGGGTAATACAGAGGCCTTCTCACCTTTATGACAGTTAAAGCGCCACCAATGGCCCGACGTCCATGAAAGTTTTCAAGCTTCTTCAGGATCACGTGACGCATGCGCATGCCCGATTTTGTGAGCTTGTATGCAAATCAGACAGCAAGATGGCCGCTTTCAGCCATTTCATGTGTTTTTTCCATAGAAATACATCATTTTGACACCCTTTTAACAGTTATAGCGCCACCAAGTGGCCAGTCGCTGCGCCCTTTTTCACGTGACCACAGAATGAGCTCGTACATGCGTGTGCTGAGTTTGGTGCAAAAATCTCGTTCCGTTCACGAGTTATAGCCAATTAAGCAAAATGGGCTCATCCCACTTCGAACATTTTGGCGGCCCTTAGGGACCGTGAAGCGAAATTTACACTTTTTTTTGATAATTATTGACAATCAGACTCCAGAGAATCTTGCCGCACTGGTTTGGTTCCGGTCGGGCCAAAAACCTAGGACTAGTTCGCGAAAGTAGGTTTTTGGAAAAACCCCAAATACCCTAAAATTTTCCCAGGGTGACGAGCAAATCCGAGGCATGCATCTGGTCCGCCTCGAGCCAAGGATTCCAGCGATATAAGACACTTGAGCCTACGCCTCACGGTTGATGAGTTATGAGCCGTTTCGTACTTTTGCCCGCTGTAGCGCCCCCGTCAGGCCGATCGGGGCGGGCCTTGGTGACGCTGTAGGCGGTGTGAGTACTATCAGCCCCCAAAGTTTCAAGTCTCCACGACTTACGGTTTGGTCTGCCCGATCAGTTTTATGTCTGAATGTTGCATCATGGGAAAATTAACAATTACAATAGGTGTTCAGCACTGAAGTGCTTGAACCCCTAATAAGTGGCTAAAAAAGGGCCACAAAAAGGCCTCTAAAAAAAAAACTATAGGGTCTAGGCGCTTGCCGTCTGCGCTGCTGCGTTCCAAAAACTTTATCCAGCCTTCTAACATGTGCCTCGGAGAGGAAAAAGAACGTTTGTTGCCCTTTTAGCTCATTTATCATGGAAATGTGGTGCATTTTTTTTTTTACCTTTTAAACTGTGACACCCCCACTGATGGCCCGATCTCCATAAAAGTTTGCACGCTTCTTTAGAATAATATGGCGCATGTGCTCAGCTAATTTGGTGAAGCTCTGCTCTTTTCCCCCCATTTTTCAGTCATTTAAATGTCATTTTGCATAGGGTAATACAGAGGCCTTCTCACCTTTATGACAGTTAAAGCGCCACCAATGGCCCGACGTCCATGAAAGTTTTCAAGCTTCTTCAGGATCACGTGACGCATGCGCATGCCCGATTTTGTGAGCTTGTATGCAAATCAGACAGCAAGATGGCCGCTTTCAGCCATTTCATGTGTTTTTTCCATAGAAATACATCATTTTGACACCCTTTTAACAGTTATAGCGCCACCAAGTGGCCAGTCGCTGCGCCCTTTTTCACGTGACCACAGAATGAGCTCGTACATGCGTGTGCTGAGTTTGGTGCAAAAATCTCGTTCCGTTCACGAGTTATAGCCAATTAAGCAAAATGGGCTCATCCCACTTCGAACATTTTGGCGGCCCTTAGGGACCGTGAAGCGAAATTTACACTTTTTTTTGATAATT
Organism: Scardinius erythrophthalmus; assembly: GCF_964197995.2. Taxonomy (NCBI): domain Eukaryota; kingdom Metazoa; phylum Chordata; class Actinopteri; order Cypriniformes; family Leuciscidae; genus Scardinius; species Scardinius erythrophthalmus. The sequence continues at coordinate 38,807 of NW_028296267.1, forward strand.
ATTGACAATCAGACTCCAGAGAATCTTGCCGCACTGGTTTGGTTCCGGTCGGGCCAAAAACCTAGGACTAGTTCGCGAAAGTAGGTTTTTGGAAAAACCCCAAATACCCTAAAATTTTCCCAGGGTGACGAGCAAATCCGAGGCATGCATCTGGTCCGCCTCGAGCCAAGGATTCCAGCGATATAAGACACTTGAGCCTACGCCTCACGGTTGATGAGTTATGAGCCGTTTCGTACTTTTGCCCGCTGTAGCGCCCCCGTCAGGCCGATCGGGGCGGGCCTTGGTGACGCTGTAGGCGGTGTGAGTACTATCAGCCCCCAAAGTTTCAAGTCTCCACGACTTACGGTTTGGTCTGCCCGATCAGTTTTATGTCTGAATGTTGCATCATGGGAAAATTAACAATTACAATAGGTGTTCAGCACTGAAGTGCTTGAACCCCTAATAAGTGGCTAAAAAAGGGCCACAAAAAGGCCTCTAAAAAAAAAACTATAGGGTCTAGGCGCTTGCCGTCTGCGCTGCTGCGTTCCAAAAACTTTATCCAGCCTTCTAACATGTGCCTCGGAGAGGAAAAAGAACGTTTGTTGCCCTTTTAGCTCATTTATCATGGAAATGTGGTGCATTTTTTTTTTTACCTTTTAAACTGTGACACCCCCACTGATGGCCCGATCTCCATAAAAGTTTGCACGCTTCTTTAGAATAATATGGCGCATGTGCTCAGCTAATTTGGTGAAGCTCTGCTCTTTTCCCCCCATTTTTCAGTCATTTAAATGTCATTTTGCATAGGGTAATACAGAGGCCTTCTCACCTTTATGACAGTTAAAGCGCCACCAATGGCCCGACGTCCATGAAAGTTTTCAAGCTTCTTCAGGATCACGTGACGCATGCGCATGCCCGATTTTGTGAGCTTGTATGCAAATCAGACAGCAAGATGGCCGCTTTCAGCCATTTCATGTGTTTTTTCCATAGAAATACATCATTTTGACACCCTTTTAACAGTTATAGCGCCACCAAGTGGCCAGTCGCTGCGCCCTTTTTCACGTGACCACAGAATGAGCTCGTACATGCGTGTGCTGAGTTTGGTGCAAAAATCTCGTTCCGTTCACGAGTTATAGCCAATTAAGCAAAATGGGCTCATCCCACTTCGAACATTTTGGCGGCCCTTAGGGACCGTGAAGCGAAATTTACACTTTTTTTTGATAATTATTGACAATCAGACTCCAGAGAATCTTGCCGCACTGGTTTGGTTCCGGTCGGGCCAAAAACCTAGGACTAGTTCGCGAAAGTAGGTTTTTGGAAAAACCCCAAATACCCTAAAATTTTCCCAGGGTGACGAGCAAATCCGAGGCATGCATCTGGTCCGCCTCGAGCCAAGGATTCCAGCGATATAAGACACTTGAGCCTACGCCTCACGGTTGATGAGTTATGAGCCGTTTCGTACTTTTGCCCGCTGTAGCGCCCCTGTCAGGCCGATCGGGGCGGGCCTTGGTGACGCTGTAGGCGGTGTGAGTACTATCAGCCCCCAAAGTTTCAAGTCTCCACGACTTACGGTTTGGTCTGCCCGATCAGTTTTATGTCTGAATGTTGCATCATGGGAAAATTAACAATTACAATAGGTGTTCAGCACTGAAGTGCTTGAACCCCTAATAAGTGGCTAAAAAAGGGCCACAAAAAGGCCTCTAAAAAAAAAACTATATGGTCTAGGCGCTTGCCGTCTGCGCTGCTGCGTTCCAAAAACTTTATCCAGCCTTCTAACATGTGCCTCGGAGAGGAAAAAGAACGTTTGTTGCCCTTTTAGCTCATTTATCATGGAAATGTGGTGCATTTTTTTTTTTACCTTTTAAACTGTGACACCCCCACTGATGGCCCGATCTCCATAAAAGTTTGCACGCTTCTTTAGAATAATATGGCGCATGTGCTCAGCTAATTTGGTGAAGCTCTGCTCTTTTCCCCCCATTTTTCAGTCATTTAAATGTCATTTTGCATAGGGTAATACAGAGGCCTTCTCACCTTTATGACAGTTAAAGCGCCACCAATGGCCCGACGTCCATGAAAGTTTTCAAGCTTCTTCAGGATCACGTGACGCATGCGCATGCCCGATTTTGTGAGCTTGTATGCAAATCAGACAGCAAGATGGCCGCTTTCAGCCATTTCATGTGTTTTTTCCATAGAAATACATCATTTTGACACCCTTTTAACAGTTATAGCGCCACCAAGTGGCCAGTCGCTGCGCCCTTTTTCACGTGACCACAGAATGAGCTCGTACATGCGTGTGCTGAGTTTGGTGCAAAAATCTCGTTCCGTTCACGAGTTATAGCCAATTAAGCAAAATGGGCTCATCCCACTTCGAACATTTTGGCGGCCCTTAGGGACCGTGAAGCGAAATTTACACTTTTTTTTGATAATTATTGACAATCAGACTCCAGAGAATCTTGCCGCACTGGTTTGGTTCCGGTCGGGCCAAAAACCTAGGACTAGTTCGCGAAAGTAGGTTTTTGGAAAAACCCCAAATACCCTAAAATTTTCCCAGGGTGACGAGCAAATCCGAGGCATGCATCTGGTCCGCCTCGAGCCAAGGATTCCAGCGATATAAGACACTTGAGCCTACGCCTCACGGTTGATGAGTTATGAGCCGTTTCGTACTTTTGCCCGCTGTAGCGCCCCTGTCAGGCCGATCGGGGCGGGCCTTGGTGACGCTGTAGGCGGTGTGAGTACTATCAGCCCCCAAAGTTTCAAGTCTCCACGACTTACGGTTTGGTCTGCCCGATCAGTTTTATGTCTGAATGTTGCATCATGGGAAAATTAACAATTACAATAGGTGTTCAGCACTGAAGTGCTTGAACCCCTAATAAGTGGCTAAAAAAGGGCCACAAAAAGGCCTCTAAAAAAAAAACTATATGGTCTAGGCGCTTGCCGTCTGCGCTGCTGCGTTCCAAAAACTTTATCCAGCCTTCTAACATGTGCCTCGGAGAGGAAAAAGAACGTTTGTTGCCCTTTTAGCTCATTTATCATGGAAATGTGGTGCATTTTTTTTTTTACCTTTTAAACTGTGACACCCCCACTGATGGCCCGATCTCCATAAAAGTTTGCACGCTTCTTTAGAATAATATGGCGCATGTGCTCAGCTAATTTGGTGAAGCTCTGCTCTTTTCCCCCCATTTTTCAGTCATTTAAATGTCATTTTGCATAGGGTAATACAGAGGCCTTCTCACCTTTATGACAGTTAAAGCGCCACCAATGGCCCGACGTCCATGAAAGTTTTCAAGCTTCTTCAGGATCACGTGACGCATGCGCATGCCCGATTTTGTGAGCTTGTATGCAAATCAGACAGCAAGATGGCCGCTTTCAGCCATTTCATGTGTTTTTTCCATAGAAATACATCATTTTGACACCCTTTTAACAGTTATAGCGCCACCAAGTGGCCAGTCGCTGCGCCCTTTTTCACGTGACCACAGAATGAGCTCGTACATGCGTGTGCTGAGTTTGGTGCAAAAATCTCGTTCCGTTCACGAGTTATAGCCAATTAAGCAAAATGGGCTCATCCCACTTCGAACATTTTGGCGGCCCTTAGGGACCGTGAAGCGAAATTTACACTTTTTTTTGATAATTATTGACAATCAGACTCCAGAGAATCTTGCCGCACTGGTTTGGTTCCGGTCGGGCCAAAAACCTAGGACTAGTTCGCGAAAGTAGGTTTTTGGAAAAACCCCAAATACCCTAAAATTTTCCCAGGGTGACGAGCAAATCCGAGGCATGCATCTGGTCCGCCTCGAGCCAAGGATTCCAGCGATATAAGACACTTGAGCCTACGCCTCACGGTTGATGAGTTATGAGCCGTTTCGTACTTTTGCCCGCTGTAGCGCCCCCGTCAGGCCGATCGGGGCGGGCCTTGGTGACGCTGTAGGCGGTGTGAGTACTATCAGCCCCCAAAGTTTCAAGTCTCCACGACTTACGGTTTGGTCTGCCCGATCAGTTTTATGTCTGAATGTTGCATCATGGGAAAATTAACAATTACAATAGGTGTTCAGCACTGAAGTGCTTGAACCCCTAATAAGTGGCTAAAAAAGGGCCACAAAAAGGCCTCTAAAAAAAAAACTATAGGGTCTAGGCGCTTGCCGTCTGCGCTGCTGCGTTCCAAAAACTTTATCCAGCCTTCTAACATGTGCCTCGGAGAGGAAAAAGAACGTTTGTTGCCCTTTTAGCTCATTTATCATGGAAATGTGGTGCATTTTTTTTTTTACCTTTTAAACTGTGACACCCCCACTGATGGCCCGATCTCCATAAAAGTTTGCACGCTTCTTTAGAATAATATGGCGCATGTGCTCAGCTAATTTGGTGAAGCTCTGCTCTTTTCCCCCCATTTTTCAGTCATTTAAATGTCATTTTGCATAGGGTAATACAGAGGCCTTCTCACCTTTATGACAGTTAAAGCGCCACCAATGGCCCGACGTCCATGAAAGTTTTCAAGCTTCTTCAGGATCACGTGACGCATGCGCATGCCCGATTTTGTGAGCTTGTATGCAAATCAGACAGCAAGATGGCCGCTTTCAGCCATTTCATGTGTTTTTTCCATAGAAATACATCATTTTGACACCCTTTTAACAGTTATAGCGCCACCAAGTGGCCAGTCGCTGCGCCCTTTTTCACGTGACCACAGAATGAGCTCGTACATGCGTGTGCTGAGTTTGGTGCAAAAATCTCGTTCCGTTCACGAGTTATAGCCAATTAAGCAAAATGGGCTCATCCCACTTCGAACATTTTGGCGGCCCTTAGGGACCGTGAAGCGAAATTTACACTTTTTTTTGATAATTATTGACAATCAGACTCCAGAGAATCTTGCCGCACTGGTTTGGTTCCGGTCGGGCCAAAAACCTAGGACTAGTTCGCGAAAGTAGGTTTTTGGAAAAACCCCAAATACCCTAAAATTTTCCCAGGGTGACGAGCAAATCCGAGGCATGCATCTGGTCCGCCTCGAGCCAAGGATTCCAGCGATATAAGACACTTGAGCCTACGCCTCACGGTTGATGAGTTATGAGCCGTTTCGTACTTTTGCCCGCTGTAGCGCCCCCGTCAGGCCGATCGGGGCGGGCCTTGGTGACGCTGTAGGCGGTGTGAGTACTATCAGCCCCCAAAGTTTCAAGTCTCCACGACTTACGGTTTGGTCTGCCCGATCAGTTTTATGTCTGAATGTTGCATCATGGGAAAATTAACAATTACAATAGGTGTTCAGCACTGAAGTGCTTGAACCCCTAATAAGTGGCTAAAAAAGGGCCACAAAAAGGCCTCTAAAAAAAAAACTATAGGGTCTAGGCGCTTGCCGTCTGCGCTGCTGCGTTCCAAAAACTTTATCCAGCCTTCTAACATGTGCCTCGGAGAGGAAAAAGAACGTTTGTTGCCCTTTTAGCTCATTTATCATGGAAATGTGGTGCATTTTTTTTTTTACCTTTTAAACTGTGACACCCCCACTGATGGCCCGATCTCCATAAAAGTTTGCACGCTTCTTTAGAATAATATGGCGCATGTGCTCAGCTAATTTGGTGAAGCTCTGCTCTTTTCCCCCCATTTTTCAGTCATTTAAATGTCATTTTGCATAGGGTAATACAGCGGCCTTCTCACCTTTATGACAGTTAAAGCGCCACCAATGGCCCGACGTCCATGAAAGTTTTCAAGCTTCTTCAGGATCACGTGACGCATGCGCATGCCCGATTTTGTGAGCTTGTATGCAAATCAGACAGCAAGATGGCCGCTTTCAGCCATTTCATGTGTTTTTTCCATAGAAATACATCATTTTGACACCCTTTTAACAGTTATAGCGCCACCAAGTGGCCAGTCGCTGCGCCCTTTTTCACGTGACCACAGAATGAGCTCGTACATGCGTGTGCTGAGTTTGGTGCAAAAATCTCGTTCCGTTCACGAGTTATAGCCAATTAAGCAAAATGGGCTCATCCCACTTCGAACATTTTGGCGGCCCTTAGGGACCGTGAAGCGAAATTTACACTTTTTTTTGATAATTATTGACAATCAGACTCCAGAGAATCTTGCCGCACTGGTTTGGTTCCGGTCGGGCCAAAAACCTAGGACTAGTTCGCGAAAGTAGGTTTTTGGAAAAACCCCAAATACCCTAAAATTTTCCCAGGGTGACGAGCAAATCCGAGGCATGCATCTGGTCCGCCTCGAGCCAAGGATTCCAGCGATATAAGACACTTGAGCCTACGCCTCACGGTTGATGAGTTATGAGCCGTTTCGTACTTTTGCCCGCTGTAGCGCCCCCGTCAGGCCGATCGGGGCGGGCCTTGGTGACGCTGTAGGCGGTGTGAGTACTATCAGCCCCCAAAGTTTCAAGTCTCCACGACTTACGGTTTGGTCTGCCCGATCAGTTTTATGTCTGAATGTTGCATCATGGGAAAATTAACAATTACAATAGGTGTTCAGCACTGAAGTGCTTGAACCCCTAATAAGTGGCTAAAAAAGGGCCACAAAAAGGCCTCTAAAAAAAAACTATATGGTCTAGGCGCTTGCCGTCTGCGCTGCTGCGTTCCAAAAACTTTATCCAGCCTTCTAACATGTGCCTCGGAGAGGAAAAAGAACGTTTGTTGCCCTTTTAGCTCATTTATCATGGAAATGTGGTGCATTTTTTTTTTTACCTTTTAAACTGTGACACCCCCACTGATGGCCCGATCTCCATAAAAGTTCGCACGCTTCTTTAGAATAATATGGCGCATGTGCTCAGCTAATTTGGTGAAGCTCTGCTCTTTTCCCCCCATTTTTCAGTCATTTAAATGTCATTTTGCATAGGGTAATACAGAGGCCTTCTCACCTTTATGACAGTTAAAGCGCCACCAATGGCCCGACGTCCATGAAAGTTTTCAAGCTTCTTCAGGATCACGTGACGCATGCGCATGCCCGATTTTGTGAGCTTGTATGCAAATCAGACAGCAAGATGGCCGCTTTCAGCCATTTCATGTGTTTTTTCCATAGAAATACATCATTTTGACACCCTTTTAACAGTTATAGCGCCACCAAGTGGCCAGTCGCTGCGCCCTTTTTCACGTGACCACAGAATAAGCTCGTACATGCGTGTGCTGAGTTTGGTGCAAAAATCTCGTTCCGTTCACGAGTTATAGCCAATTAAGCAAAATGGGCTCATCCCACTTCGAACATTTTGGCGGCCCTTAGGGACCGTGAAGCGAAATTTACACTTTTTTTTGATAATTATTGACAATCAGACTCCAGAGAATCTTGCCGCACTGGTTTGGTTCCGGTCGGGCCAAAAACCTAGGACTAGTTCGCGAAAGTAGGTTTTTGGAAAAACCCCAAATACCCTAAAATTTTCCCAGGGTGACGAGCAAATCCGAGGCATGCATCTGGTCCGCCTCGAGCCAAGGATTCCAGCGATATAAGACACTTGAGCCTACGCCTCACGGTTGATGAGTTATGAGCCGTTTCGTACTTTTGCCCGCTGTAGCGCCCCCGTCAGGCCGATCGGGGCGGGCCTTGGTGACGCTGTAGGCGGTGTGAGTACTATCAGCCCCCAAAGTTTCAAGTCTCCACGACTTACGGTTTGGTCTGCCCGATCAGTTTTATGTCTGAATGTTGCATCATGGGAAAATTAACAATTACAATAGGTGTTCAGCACTGAAGTGCTTGAACCCCTAATAAGTGGCTAAAAAAGGGCCACAAAAAGGCCTCTAAAAAAAAACTATATGGTCTAGGCGCTTGCCGTCTGCGCTGCTGCGTTCCAAAAACTTTATCCAGCCTTCTAACATGTGCCTCGGAGAGGAAAAAGAACGTTTGTTGCCCTTTTAGCTCATTTATCATGGAAATGTGGTGCATTTTTTTTTTTACCTTTTAAACTGTGACACCCCCACTGATGGCCCGATCTCCATAAAAGTTCGCACGCTTCTTTAGAATAATATGGCGCATGTGCTCAGCTAATTTGGTGAAGCTCTGCTCTTTTCCCCCCATTTTTCAGTCATTTAAATGTCATTTTGCATAGGGTAATACAGAGGCCGTCTCACCTTTATGACAGTTAAAGCGCCACCAATGGCCCGACGTCCATGAAAGTTTTCAAGCTTCTTCAGGATCACGTGACGCATGCGCATGCCCGATTTTGTGAGCTTGTATGCAAATCAGACAGCAAGATGGCCGCTTTCAGCCATTTCATGTGTTTTTTCCATAGAAATACATCATTTTGACACCCTTTTAACAGTTATAGCGCCACCAAGTGGCCAGTCGCTGCGCCCTTTTTCACGTGACCACAGAATGAGCTCGTACATGCGTGTGCTGAGTTTGGTGCAAAAATCTCGTTCCGTTCACGAGTTATAGCCAATTAAGCAAAATGGGCTCCTCCCACTTCGAACATTTTGGCGGCCCTTAGGGACCGTGAAGCGAAATTTACACTTTTTTTTGATAATTATTGACAATCAGACTCCAGAGAATCTTGCCGCACTGGTTTGGTTCCGGTCGGGCCAAAAACCTAGGACTAGTTCGTGAAAGTAGGTTTTTGGAAAAACCCCAAATACCCTAAAATTTTCCCAGGGTGACGAGCAAATCCGAGGCATGCATCTGGTCCGCCTCGAGCCAAGGATTCCAGCGATATAAGACACTTGAGCCTACGCCTCACGGTTGATGAGTTATGAGCCGTTTCGTACTTTTGCCCGCTGTAGCGCCCCCGTCAGGCCGATCGGGGCGGGCCTTGGTGACGCTGTAGGCGGTGTGAGTACTATCAGCCCCCAAAAGTTTCAAGTCTCCACGACTTACGGTTTGGTCTGCCCGATCAGTTTTATGTCTGAATGTTGCATCATGGGAAAATTAACAATTACAATAGGTGTTCAGCACTGAAGTGCTTGAACCCCTAATAAGTGGCTAAAAAAGGGCCACAAAAAGGCCTCTAAAAAAAAACTATATGGTCTAGGCGCTTGCCGTCTGCGCTGCTGCGTTCCAAAAACTTTATCCAGCCTTCTAACATGTGCCTCGGAGAGGAAAAAGAACGTTTGTTGCCCTTTTAGCTCATTTATCATGGAAATGTGGTGCATTTTTTTTTTTACCTTTTAAACTGTGACACCCCCACTGATGGCCCGATCTCCATAAAAGTTCGCACGCTTCTTTAGAATAATATGGCGCATGTGCTCAGCTAATTTGGTGAAGCTCTGCTCTTTTCCCCCCATTTTTCAGTCATTTAAATGTCATTTTGCATAGGGTAATACAGAGGCCGTCTCACCTTTATGACAGTTAAAGCGCCACCAATGGCCCGACGTCCATGAAAGTTTTCAAGCTTCTTCAGGATCACGTGACGCATGCGCATGCCCGATTTTGTGAGCTTGTATGCAAATCAGACAGCAAGATGGCCGCTTTCAGCCATTTCATGTGTTTTTTCCATAGAAATACATCATTTTGACACCCTTTTAACAGTTATAGCGCCACCAAGTGGCCAGTCGCTGCGCCCTTTTTCACGTGACCACAGAATGAGCTCGTACATGCGTGTGCTGAGTTTGGTGCAAAAATCTCGTTCCGTTCACGAGTTATAGCCAATTAAGCAAAATGGGCTCCTCCCACTTCGAACATTTTGGCGGCCCTTAGGGACCGTGAAGCGAAATTTACACTTTTTTTTGATAATTATTGACAATCAGACTCCAGAGAATCTTGCCGCACTGGTTTGGTTCCGGTCGGGCCAAAAACCTAGGACTAGTTCGTGAAAGTAGGTTTTTGGAAAAACCCCAAATACCCTAAAATTTTCCCAGGGTGACGAGCAAATCCGAGGCATGCATCTGGTCCGCCTCGAGCCAAGGATTCCAGCGATATAAGACACTTGAGCCTACGCCTCACGGTTGATGAGTTATGAGCCGTTTCATACTTTTGCCCGCTGTAGCGCCCCCGTCAGGCCGATCGGGGCGGGCCTTGGTGACGCTGTAGGCGGTGTGAGTACTATCAGCCCCCAAAAGTTTCAAGTCTCCACGACTTACGGTTTGGTCTGCCCGATCAGTTTTATGTCTGAATGTTGCATCATGGGAAAATTAACAATTACAATAGGTGTTCAGCACTGAAGTGCTTGAACCCCTAATAAGTGGCTAAAAAAGGGCCACAAAAAGGCCTCTAAAAAAAAAACTATAGGGTCTAGGCGCTTGCCGTCTGCGCTGCTGCGTTCCAAAAACTTTATCCAGCCTTCTAACATGTGCCTCGGAGAGGAAAAAGAACGTTTGTTGCCCTTTTAGCTCATTTATCATGGAAATGTGGTGCATTTTTTTTTTTACCTTTTAAACTGTGACACCCCCACTGATGGCCCGATCTCCATAAAAGTTTGCACGCTTCTTTAGAATAATATGGCGCATGTGCTCAGCTAATTTGGTGAAGCTCTGCTCTTTTCCCCCCATTTTTCAGTCATTTAAATGTCATTTTGCATAGGGTAATACAGAGGCCTTCTCACCTTTATGACAGTTAAAGCGCCACCAATGGCCCGACGTCCATGAAAGTTTTCAAGCTTCTTCAGGATCACGTGACGCATGCGCATGCCCGATTTTGTGAGCTTGTATGCAAATCAGACAGCAAGATGGCCGCTTTCAGCCATTTCATGTGTTTTTTCCATAGAAATACATCATTTTGACACCCTTTTAACAGTTATAGCGCCACCAAGTGGCCAGTCGCTGCGCCCTTTTTCACGTGACCACAGAATGAGCTCGTACATGCGTGTGCTGAGTTTGGTGCAAAAATCTCGTTCCGTTCACGAGTTATAGCCAATTAAGCAAAATGGGCTCCTCCCACTTCGAACATTTTGGCGGCCCTTAGGGACCGTGAAGCGAAATTTACACTTTTTTTTGATAATTATTGACAATCAGACTCCAGAGAATCTTGCCGCACTGGTTTGGTTCCGGTCGGGCCAAAAACCTAGGACTAGTTCGTGAAAGTAGGTTTTTGGAAAAACCCCAAATACCCTAAAATTTTCCCAGGGTGACGAGCAAATCCGAGGCATGCATCTGGTCCGCCTCGAGCCAAGGATTCCAGCGATATAAGACACTTGAGCCTACGCCTCACGGTTGATGAGTTATGAGCCGTTTCGTACTTTTGCCCGCTGTAGCGCCCCCGTCAGGCCGATCGGGGCGGGCCTTGGTGACGCTGTAGGCGGTGTGAGTACTATCAGCCCCCAAAAGTTTCAAGTCTCCACGACTTACGGTTTGGTCTGCCCGATCAGTTTTATGTCTGAATGTTGCATCATGGGAAAATTAACAATTACAATAGGTGTTCAGCACTGAAGTGCTTGAACCCCTAATAAGTGGCTAAAAAAGGGCCACAAAAAGGCCTCTAAAAAAAAAACTATAGGGTCTAGGCGCTTGCCGTCTGCGCTGCTGCGTTCCAAAAACTTTATCCAGCCTTCTAACATGTGCCTCGGAGAGGAAAAAGAACGTTTGTTGCCCTTTTAGCTCATTTATCATGGAAATGTGGTGCATTTTTTTTTTTACCTTTTAAACTGTGACACCCCCACTGATGGCCCGATCTCCATAAAAGTTTGCACGCTTCTTTAGAATAATATGGCGCATGTGCTCAGCTAATTTGGTGAAGCTCTGCTCTTTTCCCCCCATTTTTCAGTCATTTAAATGTCATTTTGCATAGGGTAATACAGAGGCCTTCTCACCTTTATGACAGTTAAAGCGCCACCAATGGCCCGACGTCCATGAAAGTTTTCAAGCTTCTTCAGGATCACGTGACGCATGCGCATGCCCGATTTTGTGAGCTTGTATGCAAATCAGACAGCAAGATGGCCGCTTTCAGCCATTTCATGTGTTTTTTCCATAGAAATACATCATTTTGACACCCTTTTAACAGTTATAGCGCCACCAAGTGGCCAGTCGCTGCGCCCTTTTTCACGTGACCACAGAATGAGCTCGTACATGCGTGTGCTGAGTTTGGTGCAAAAATCTCGTTCCGTTCACGAGTTATAGCCAATTAAGCAAAATGGGCTCCTCCCACTTCGAACATTTTGGCGGCCCTTAGGGACCGTGAAGCGAAATTTACACTTTTTTTTGATAATTATTGACAATCAGACTCCAGAGAATCTTGCCGCACTGGTTTGGTTCCGGTCGGGCCAAAAACCTTGGACTAGTTCGCGAAAGTAGGTTTTTGGAAAAACCCCAAATACCCTAAAATTTTCCCAGGGTGACGAGCAAATCCGAGGCATGCATCTGGTCCGCCTCGAGCCAAGGATTCCAGCGATATAAGACACTTGAGCCTACGCCTCACGGTTGATGAGTTATGAGCCGTTTCGTACTTTTGCCCGCTGTAGCGCCCCCGTCAGGCCGATCGGGGCGGGCCTTGGTGACGCTGTAGGCGGTGTGAGTACTATCAGCCCCCAAAGTTTCAAGTCTCCACGACTTACGGTTTGGTCTGCCCGATCAGTTTTATGTCTGAATGTTGCATCATGGGAAAATTAACAATTACAATAGGTGTTCAGCACTGAAGTGCTTGAACCCCTAATAAGTGGCTAAAAAAGGGCCACAAAAAGGCCTCTAAAAAAAACTATATGGTCTAGGCGCTTGCCGTCTGCGCTGCTGCATTCCAAAAACTTTATCCAGCCTTCTAACATGTGCCTCGGAGAGGAAAAAGAACGTTTGTTGCCCTTTTAGCTCATTTATCATGGAAATGTGGTGCATTTTTTTTTTTTACCTTTTAAACTGTGACACCCCCACTGATGGCCCGATCTCCATAAAAGTTTGCACGCTTCTTTAGAATAATATGGCGCATGTGCTCAGCTAATTTGGTGAAGCTCTGCTCTTTTCCCCCCATTTTTCAGTCATTTAAATGTCATTTTGCATAGGGTAATACAGAGGCCTTCTCACCTTTATGACAGTTAAAGCGCCACCAATGGCCCGACGTCCATGAAAGTTTTCAAGCTTCTTCAGGATCACGTGACGCATGCGCATGCCCGATTTTGTGAGCTTGTATGCAAATCAGACAGCAAGATGGCCGCTTTCAGCCATTTCATGTGTTTTTTCCATAGAAATACATCATTTTGACACCCTTTTAACAGTTATAGCGCCACCAAGTGGCCAGTCGCTGCGCCCTTTTTCACGTGACCACAGAATGAGCTCGTACATGCGTGTGCTGAGTTTGGTGCAAAAATCTCGTTCCGTTCACGAGTTATAGCCAATTAAGCAAAATGGGCTCATCCCACTTCGAACATTTTGGCGGCCCTTAGGGACCGTGAAGCGAAATTTACACTTTTTTTTGATAATTATTGACAATCAGACTCCAGAGAATCTTGCCGCACTGGTTTGGTTCCGGTCGGGCCAAAAACCTAGGACTAGTTCGCGAAAGTAGGTTTTTGGAAAAACCCCAAATACCCTAAAATTTTCCCAGGGTGACGAGCAAATCCGAGGCATGCATCTGGTCCGCCTCGAGCCAAGGATTCCAGCGATATAAGACACTTGAGCCTACGCCTCACGGTGGATGAGTTATGAGCCGTTTCGTACTTTTGCCCGCTGTAGCGCCCCCGTCAGGCCGATCGGGGCGGGCCTTGGTGACGCTGTAGGCGGTGTGAGTACTATCAGCCCCCAAAGTTTCAAGTCTCCACGACTTACGGTTTGGTCTGCCCGATCAGTTTTATGTCTGAATGTTGCATCATGGGAAAATTAACAATTACAATAGGTGTTCAGCACTGAAGTGCTTGAACCCCTAATAAGTGGCTAAAAAAGGGCCACAAAAAGGCCTCTAAAAAAAAAATATATGGTCTAGGCGCTTGCCGTCTGCGCTGCTGCGTTCCAAAAACTTTATCCAGCCTTCTAACATGTGCCTCGGAGAGGAAAAAGAACGTTTGTTGCCCTTTTAGCTCATTTATCATGGAAATGTGGTGCATTTTTTTTTTTACCTTTTAAACTGTGACACCCCCACTGATGGCCCGATCTCCATAAAAGTTCGCACGCTTCTTTAGAATAATATGGCGCATGTGCTCAGCTAATTTGGTGAAGCTCTGCTCTTTTCCCCCCATTTTTCAGTCATTTAAATGTCATTTTGCATAGGGTAATACAGAGGCCTTCTCACCTTTATGACAGTTAAAGCGCCACCAATGGCCCGACGTCCATGAAAGTTTTCAAGCTTCTTCAGGATCACGTGACGCATGCGCATGCCCGATTTTGTGAGCTTGTATGCAAATCAGACAGCAAGATGGCCGCTTTCAGCCATTTCATGTGTTTTTTCCATAGAAATACATCATTTTGACACCCTTTTAACAGTTATAGCGCCACCAAGTGGCCAGTCGCTGCGCCCTTTTTCACGTGACCACAGAATGAGCTCGTACATGCGTGTGCTGAGTTTGGTGCAAAAATCTCGTTCCGTTCACGAGTTATAGCCAATTAAGCAAAATGGGCTCCTCCCACTTCGAACATTTTGGCGGCCCTTAGGGACCGTGAAGCGAAATGTACACTTTTTTTTGATAATTATTGACAATCAGACTCCAGAGAATCTTGCCGCACTGGTTTGGTTCCGGTCGGGCCAAAAACCTAGGACTAGTTCGTGAAAGTAGGTTTTTGGAAAAACCCCAAATACCCTAAAATTTTCCCAGGGTGACGAGCAAATCCGAGGCATGCATCTGGTCCGCCTCGAGCCAAGGATTCCAGCGATATAAGACACTTGAGCCTACGCCTCACGGTTGATGAGTTATGAGCCGTTTCGTACTTTTGCCCGCTGTAGCGCCCCCGTCAGGCCGATCGGGGCGGGCCTTGGTGACGCTGTAGGCGGTGTGAGTACTATCAGCCCCCAAAGTTTCAAGTCTCCACGACTTACGGTTTGGTCTGCCCGATCAGTTTTATGTCTGAATGTTGCATCATGGGAAAATTAACAATTACAATAGGTGTTCAGCACTGAAGTGCTTGAACCCCTAAAAATCAGTACAATTACAATAGGGTTTCAGCACTTCGTGCTTGAACCCCTAATTAAAGCTGCAAGCAGCATTTATCGGGGTTCAAGCAGTTAAGGCCTTTAAGGCATTTAAGCACAAAAGCATCAAAAGTTATTAAGATTTATTTAGCAAGCATGTAACCACTGACATAATAGATGGAAAAGACCATTTACAGCCAATACAGGCAATTTGCCATGGGATATATATGGTTTTAAAGCTTTTTAACAGTTATAGCGCCACCTATGCTCCGATCTCCATAGAATTGTTTACTGTGACCTCAAATTGAACCCATACACATGTGTACTGAGTTTGGTGAAGATATCTCATTTACTTCTTGAGTTATAGCCATTTGAGTAAAATAGGCTCCTCCCACAACGATTTGCCACATTCTAGAATTATTTAATATGATTCTAGCATGATTTACTATCATATACCATGTTCCAGAATGATTTATTAGGATTCTAGCATGATTTACCTTGATACACCTCATTTCAGTATTATTTACTATGATTTACAATGTTTCTAGCATGATTAACCACATTACTAGCAAATATGTGAAGTGCCAGTGCAAATGAGGTGATGAACACTGACAAAATATTATTGTGTTATAATAGTTAGTTATATACGTGATTTTTAGTGTGTGTCCAAGTATGAATGCAAAAGCACATGTAAAATATTTCATTATTAAGTAGAATGGCCAGCAGAGGGCAGTAGAAGACCACTTATTGGCTCACTTTCACTTTAAACCAGTTTTCTGCACTAAAGCAAACCAGTTTTTCCATGTTAACTCAATGCATGCTTACACACACACACACACACACACACACACACACACACACACACACACACACACACACACACACACACACACACACACACACACACACAGCATAGTTAACCATGATTTACCATGATATACCACGTTCTAGTATTATTTACCAGGAGATAAACGACAATCTAGGATTATTTACTTTGATTTACCATGTTTCTAGCCTGATTTATCACATTACTAGCAATTATTTGAAGTGTCAGTGCAAATTAAGTGGTTAACACTGACAAAATATGATTGTGTTATAATAGTTATTGCTATATAAGTGATTTTTTTAGTGTGTATTCAAGTATGAATGCAAGCACATGTTGAAATATTTCATTAATAAGTAGAATGGCCAGCAGAGGGCAGTAGAAGACCACTTATTGGCTCACTTTCACTTTAAACCAGTTTTCTGCACTAAAGCAAACCAGTTTATCCATGTTAACTCAATGCATGCTTACACACACACACACACACACACACACACACACACACACACACA
>NW_028296266.1:0-50000 GCF_964197995.2 Scardinius erythrophthalmus
GTTCCGAAAATTAGACATTCGAATATGGGTATTATAACATCACAACGTAAAGAAATTGCAGATGCATTTAAAGACTAGGGGATAAACAGCCAAACAAGGAAAGAAAAATTAAAACCTTTTTGGATTCTCTTAAATTAAATAGATTGACGAAAGAGGAGTCTGAAGTAATGGTTAATCCCATTACAGAGGAAGAAATACAGAAAAGTATTGGCAAACTCAAAAATAACAAATCGCCAGGAGTAGATGGCTTCCCGGGAGAATTTTATAAAGCTTTCATAAATGAATTAACCCCAATTCTGTCGAATGTATAATTACACATTAGAGAAGGGAGATCCTCCAAAGTCATGGGCTGAGGCAGTAATTACAGTTATCCATAAAGCCGGGAA
Organism: Scardinius erythrophthalmus; assembly: GCF_964197995.2. Lineage (NCBI taxonomy): Eukaryota > Metazoa > Chordata > Actinopteri > Cypriniformes > Leuciscidae > Scardinius > Scardinius erythrophthalmus. Next base: position 387 of record NW_028296266.1, read on the forward strand.
AGATCCCACTCAGTGTTCAGCCTATAGGCCCATAAGCCTCCTTTGCCAGGAATGAAACATTTTAACCTCAATTTTTAGTCCGAGGCAGACCCCCAAATTTCAGAAATTAGTATCATAAGAGGGCACCAATGTTGCTCTTTTTTATTCAACAGAGGGATGTCCCTGGACCACAAAAATGCATGATAGCAATTCTTAGTGGGTAGCTTAAGGTACAAAAATCACCAATTTTATGTATGACCCTCCCAAAATTTGTCGAAAGTCAGTTATTTCTTTAATTCATTATTTTTGGTACCAAAACATTTATACATGGTGATATCTAGGTTGGAATATTGTCAAAACTTTAATTTGTTTCAATAATATAGTTATTATGATTATTGTTCTGCATAAAACATAGTGGTGTACAGCTTTCACTCATTGTTTTAAACTGAAGACCAGTCAGTATATGCTTCCATGTAACAATATATTATACAATTATTGATTAATCTATCAAGTCAATTCATTGTATGCTAATTACCATGGATAACTAAACAACAAGTGAAGTGAATGCTAATTGCCCACATTGTACATTTGTTGACTGTCCATGTACTGGTGCTTGAGATATCTTTACAATAGATGCACACACATATGCAGAAACACACAAGCAGACATTTACTATATTACACTCCTGAAGGCAGACAATAAACATCAAATTAATTTACTGCTTGCAGAAATATGTATAAGGCTCAGAGAGATCTCCTCAAAAGAAACTGCCTAAAATTTAAAACAAGTGTTTAATACATTGCACTGAAGAGGACCCAGAGGGGTGGATTAAGAATGGCGACCTGGAGGTGGACTGGATGATTGGCCCAGCAGCTCCAAAGGCAGTACTTGCCTTCATATCGTGCAAATGTACACGCTCATGCACTCTTCCAAAGTGTACCTGTCTAGCTAATGGTCTTCAGTGTACAGACCTATGCAAACTGGATTGTGACAAGAGAGAGCAGAATGATGTAATGGAAAGTGACATTGACATTGGTGGGGATTAAGATAATGATGACACCCAGATAGCAACATTGTTTCGGCCCAGATCCGGCCCACATCTGGCACTTGTGGAATGCGGATCTGGCCCACATGCAGCGTGGAATGATGGCACTTGGGCGCACCACTCCTGTTTGCCAGATCTGGGCCACAAGCAGGCCATAGCAATGCCACATATCAGCCAGAAGCAAAGAAATAAACCAGAACTGGACCTTATCTGAGCCACAAAACCTGTGTATATTAAATATGGAGTCATCTCAGCCTTAATAAGCCTGTTAACAAGCAGAATCACTGAGGGAAAGAAGAGAACAGAAAAAGAGACGAGCAGTAACACAAGAACTACAACTGACTTCAGCCACAGCCTTAGATGAAATCAACTGAAGAGAAAAGAAGACATTAAATCTGTGAAGATCTCAGCAGAGGAGGATTAAACAACTCCACAAACAGCATTACCAGCTTCACTTATTACTAACCAGACTGACTTTATTTCTGTCAGACGTCTACAGAAGTTTTTATTGAGAATTAACAGAGGCTTAACTCTAATGTGTTTCTTTTGAAGTCACCATAACAGTGATTCGTGTTTCCATTAGTTGGGCTCTTAACTCATATATTTTGTCTTTTTTGGCCGCTGTGACAGTGTGTTTGTCAAACACATTTGCAGCAGCAAAGAAAGCTAAAGTGAAATGAGATCAGGTGATGATGGTTACCTGTTGATGGTTTTATAATCATCATGAAACAGCCTGATTCACTGAGATTTTTATAATCTAACAATTGTGTTGTTCCATTAATATTTTCACATCACAAACCCTGTGTTACAGACACTGAATAACTTTGTTACCTGTATGTGACTAAGGGTTTTTTAAATCTGCTCATTTGTACACTCTAGGATTTGATACACTTGACTTGTGGTTTAGTTTTCTTTAAAAGTTCTTCTTGGGGCTAATATCCAACTAGGTGGATGTTCATGAAAATATTTCCTAAAAATGTTGGTATATTGAACCATATTTGCACAAAATATTATTTTGTGTTAATAAAATTTCAAAATTGTGTTAGATTTTCCTTAGTTTTTTGTATATTTTCTCTCCTAAAGAGCCTATATTATGATTTTATTTTACTTTATTTAATTTCACAGTGATATTTCATCATAAAAGAGATCTAAAGCAATAGATATGTCAATATAACACAGTTTATCAATTTTGAGATTTATTTTGCATAATTATATTTTTTCAGTTTAAATGTAAAATTTGTAATTTTCATACCTTAAGCTACATACATGGCACTGCTATCATGCATTTTTGTGGTCAGGGGGCATGCCTGTTTTGAAAAATAAACAATAGAATTGGTGCCCTTTTTGATACCAATTTTCTGCCCGCCTCACGGACTATTTAGCAGAGAGGATTCAAAAACATATCAGAAAATTTGTGAAACCAGACCAGACAGGATTTGTTAGTGGACGTCATGGTGCCGACAATGTTTGGAGAGCTCTGAACATACAGATGATTGCAGGAAAGAGACAGGTCCCTTCCATGATACTTAGTTTAGACACGGAGAATGCATTCGATAGACTGGATTGGACATATTTAAAACAAACATTGACACATATGGGCTTTCATGACACATTTGTTCCATGGATACAAACATTTTATCATAATCCTAAATCAAGAGTTAGGGTGAACGCCCACTGCTCAGAGTTTTTTTTATCTTGGGAGGGGAACAAGACAGGGAGATGCTATGTCCCCGGTTTTGTTTGCACTTAGCATTGAACCCTTGGCCGAGAGCATAAGATGTAATCAGTATATACAAGGAATAACTGATTATGGGGTGTAACACCTCCTTTCTTTTAAAGATGTTACTCTGAGGGGGTTCAACAGAATTTTGACATGTACTGATAAAAATAACTCTTCACAAAACAAATGATCATTTGCTTCAATTTTATTTTCTTCACCAGTGCTTAATAAATGTGTCAAAAAGACAATAGAAATAAAGTCAGAGATCTTGGAGGTCTTTGTCTCTTCAATAAAGAGTCAATGAGATGGAGAAAACTTATCTCTTGGTATGTCTTGTCTTTGATAAGGTGTGTGTTGATGAAGTGATGATGAAGATGCAATGAGTCCCAGATCCCCAAAGTTATTTGAGTGCGATGCAAAGATTGAGTGCGATGCAATGATAGTAATCCTATAATCCTCCATACAAGAAAAGATCGTTTGAAATGAAGACGCTCAGTGAGCTGTCCTCAGCGCCACATAGCTGACCATGTGCAAGGCCATGTGCTGTAGGCTTGATGCTGGTGTGAACCGCTCTCGGATTCACTGTCTCTAGAATTCAGTCCGTGCTCACAAAGGAACATGTGGTAACTAAAAATGTCCTTTCTAGAAAGAAATCAAATAACTAACATCAGTGATCTCAAACAAACACAACATCAAATATAAACCAAACCATACTCACAGTTGAGCAGAAACTCAAAGAGTTCTCAACACAGGACATTGGATGAGAAAGAAGGTAGCACAAGATCAATCCTCAGATTTCCCTCTACCAAACGAACTGACTTACTCTATGGTGTGAGTGTTTATATACCCAGTTACCTCCAGGCAATAGCGCCCTCTAACTGTTCCTGTTGTTACTGCCCGTGACTCCAGTACATCACAACAGGGTCTTAACAAAAATACTTAAAGAACAAATAAATAAATAATACAGAATTACAAAAAGTAACATTTTGTCCGTTACAGGGGGAAACAGTCACAAGATTGCCTTATATGCAGATGACATTTTATTATTCATTGAAAATCCAATTGCATCAATACTAGCTCTCCTTGATTGCCTTGAAGTATATGAATCCATTTCTGGATACAAAATCAATTCAACCAAATCAGAGGCACTTATGATCACTGGAGTCTGGCCCATAGAACTAAACAATAGAACATATTTTAGATGGTCTAAACAGGGATTCAAATATTTAGGAGTTACCATTACACCTAGACTTTCACCGTTGTATCAGGCAAATTATAATAAATTACCATTAAAATAATACCATTAAAAAGGATCTATTAAAGTGGGAAGTGTTGCCACTTTCACTGTTTGGTAGGATTTAGACAATAAGAATGAATATTTTGCCTAGATTGCTCTTTTTATTTCAATCCCTCCCAGTATGGATTCCTGCAACTACATTTAATATGCTAGAAAAACTCTTATCAAAGTTCATATGACAGAATAAACGACCCAGAATAAAATTAAAAACATTGACTTTAGGAAAAGACAGAGGAGGGCTGCGTCTCCCTAATTTAAGATATTATTATTGGGCTGCCCAGCTAGCATCCATAGTGGCATGGATTAACAACGATGTTGAAACAGGATGGGTTAGCATAGAACAGAGCTCTGTACCAAATGCCCCTTTATCAATACTAGCCTTTATGACACCTCAATCTCAGAAAAAGATGAAAATAACAAATATATGGGTTAAGCAAACTCTGAGAGTGTGGACAACAGTTCAGAAAAAACTGAAAGGAGTGGCAACCATATCAAGGGCTATGTCCACAGCAGATAACCCTGAGTTTCTACCCTCTAGGTGGGATGCTATTTTTAAAAGATGGACTGAGAAGGGTCTTACCATGATTGACCAGCTTTTTGATGGAAGTACATTGCGCTCTTTCTCTGATCTTAAAGAGAAGTTTATGTTATCATCAAATGATTTTTTTCAGATACCTACAAATAAGAAACTATATTACAAATCATAAGGAAAGGGAAATAATTAAGAAAGCCCCGACTAATGTGGAACAGTATTTCATTGCTATAATCAAACAACACCCATTACATAAAAAGCACATGTCGCACATATACAGCAGACTACTGCTTGATTCAACAGATAATACGTTCCATATAAAGACAAAGTGGGAGTTTGAAATGAATGATCATATAGAGGATGAGACTAGGGTAAACATATGCACAGGATGTCATAAGGGCATCAACAGTCATAACTGGAAAGTTTGACTGGAAAACAAAAATCAGGTTTTTTTAGAACACCACAGGTGATATAAAAATTTGTGGATAATCCAGAAGCAGATAAATGTTGGAGGGAGTGTGGGAAGGTAGGAGACCACACACACATATTTTGGGAATGTCCAAAATTATTTACATTTTGGCAAGGGGTTAAGGATGAGATTATGAAAATTATGCATGTAGATCTGCCTTTTACTCCCCTATATTTTTTGCTTGAAGGAATACCCCAAGATTTTTGTAGTCAAGACCAGAGATATATTCTGCATGTCCTCCTATTATGTGCACGAAAAACCATTACAATTAATTGGATGAAAACACACCCACCCAAAATGAGTCAATGGAGAGAAAAACTTATATCTATTTATAGAATGGAACATATGACTGCCCAACTCCAACTGAAAATGGACACTTTCATACAAAGGTGGACACCTATTAGTATATATATGGAGACATTGAGGGTGAACTGAACTGATTGGTGTCCATCCATCTTCTACCGCTTATCCGGGGCCGGGTCGCGGGGGCAGCAGTCTAAGCAGGGATGCCCAGACTTCCCTCTCCCTCGACACTTCCTCCAGCTCTTCCGGGGGGACACCGAGGCGTTCCCAGGCCAGCCGGGAGACATAGTCTCTCCAGCGTGTCCTAGGTCTTCCCCGGGGTCTCCTCCCGGTGGGACATGCCCGGAACGCCTTCCCAGGAAGGCGTCCAGGAGGCATCCGGAAAAGATGCCCGAGCCACCTCAACTGACCCCTCTCGATGTGGAGGAGCAGCGGCTCTACTCTGAGCTCCTCCCGAGTGACCGAGCTTCTCACCCTATCTCTAAGGGAGCGCCCAGCCACCCTGCGGAGAAAGCTCATTTCGGTCGCTTGTATCCGGGATCTTGTCCTTCTGGTCACGACCCAAAGCTCATGACCATAGGTGAGAGTAGGAACGTAGATTGACCGGTAAATCGAGAGCTTCGCCTTGCGGCTCAGCTCCTTCTTCACCACGACAGACTGGTACAGCGACCGCATTACTGCAGAAGCTGCACCGATCCGTCTGTCAATCTCCCGTTCCATCCTTCCCTCACTCGTGAACAAGACCCTGAGATACTTGAACTCCTCCACTTGAGGCAGGAACTCTCCACCAACCTGAAGCGGGCAAGCCACCCTTTTCCGACTGAGGACCATGGCCTCGGATTTGGAGGTGCTGATTCTCATCCCGGCCGCTTCACACTAGGCTGCAAACCGTCCCAGTGCATGCTGGAGGTCCTGGTTTGATGAGGCCAACACGACCACATCATCCGCAAAAAGCAGAGATGAAATCGTGTGGTCCCCAAACCTGACCCCCTCCGGCCCCTGGCTGCGCCTAGAAATTCTGTCCATAAAAATTATGAACAGAACCGGTGACAAAGGGCAGCCCTGCCGGAGTCCAACACGCACCGGGAACAAGTCTGACTTACTGCTGGCAATACGAACCAAGCTCCTGCTCCGGTCGTACAGGGACCGGATAGCCCTTAGCAAAGGGCCCCGGACCCCATACTCCCGGAGCACCCTCCACAGGCCGCCGTGAGGGACACAGTCGAATGCCTTCTCCAAATCCACAAAGCACATGTGGATTGGTTGGGCAAACTCCCATGAACCCTCCAGCACCCTGTAGAGGGTATAGAGCTGATCCAGTGTTCCACGACCGGGACGAAAACCACACTGTTCCTCCTGAATCCGAGGTTCTATTATCGGCCGGATTCTCCTCTCCAGTACCCTGGCGTAGACTTTCCCAGGGAGGCTGAGAAGTGTGATCCCCCTATAGTTGGAGCACACCCTCCGATCCCCCTTCTTGAAAAGAGGGACCACCACCCCGGTCTGCCAGTCCAAAGGTACTGTCCCCAACCGCCACGCGATGTTGCAGAGGCGTGTCAGCCAAGACAGCCCCACAACATCCAGAGACTTGAGGTACTCAGGGCGGATCTCATCCACCCCCGGTGCCTTGCCACCGAGGAGTTTCTTGACTACCTTGGTGACTTCAGCTTGGGTGATGGACGAGTCCACCTCCGAGCCCTCAGCCTCTGCTTCCTCAATGGAAGACGTGACGGCGGGATTGAGGAGATCCTCGAAGTATTCCTTCCACCGTCCGGTGATATCCCCAGTCGAGGTCAACAGCTGCCCACATCCACTGTAAACAGCATTGGTAGGGCACTGCTTCCCCCTCCTGAGGCGCCGGACGGTTTGCCAGAATCTCTTCGAGGCCGACCGATAGTCCTTCTCCATGGCCTCACCGAACTCCTCCCAGGCCCGAGTTTTTGCCTCCACAACCACCCGGGCTGCAGTCCGCTTGGCCCGTCGGTACCCATCAGCTGCCTCAGGAGTCCCACAAGCCAGCCAGGCCCGATAGGACTCCTTCTTCAGCTTGACGGCATCCCTTACTTCCGGTGTCCACCACCGGGTTCGGGGAATGCCGCCTCGACAGGCACCGGAGACCTTACGGCCACAGCTCAGAGTGGCCGCGTTGACAATGGAGGTGGAGAACATGGTCCACTCGGACTCAATATCTCCAACCTCCCTCGGGATCTGGTCGAAGCTCTGTCGGAGGTGGGAGTTGAAGATCTCTCTGACAGGGGATTCGGCCAAGCGTTCCCAACAGACCCTCACAGTACGTTTGTGTCTGCCGAGTCTGTCCAGCTTCCTCCCCCGCCATCGGATCCAACTCACCACCAGGTGGTGATCAGTTGACAGCTCCGCCCCTCTCTTCACCCGAGTGTCCAAAACATACGGCCGGAGGTCGGATGAAACGACTACAAAGTCGATCATCGACCACCGGCCTAGGGTGTCCTGGTGCCATGTGCACTGATGGACACCCTTATGCTTGAACATGGTGTTCGTTATGGACAAGCTGTAACTAGCACAGAAGTCCAATAACAGAACCCCACTCGGGTTCAGATCAGGGGGGCCGTTCCTCCCAATCACGCCCCTCCAGGTGTCACTGTCGCTGCCCACGTGGGCGTTGAAGTCCCCCAGTAGAACGATGTAGTCCCCAGTCGGAGCACTTTCCAGCACCCCTCCCAGAGACTCCAAGAAGGCCGAGTACTCTGCACTGCCGTTCGGCCCGTAAGCACAAACGACAGTGAGAGACCTATCCCCGACCCGAAGGCGCAGGGAAGCGACCCTCTCGTTCACCGGGGTAAACTCCAACACATGGCGGCTGAGCTGGGGGGCTATAAGCAAACCCACACCAGCCCGCCGCCTCTCACCATGGGCAACTCCAGAGTGGTGAAGAGTCCATCCTCTCTCGAGGAGTGTGGTTCCAGAGCCCAAGACGTGCGTAGAGGTGATCCCAACTATCTCTAGTCGGAATCTCTGAACCTCACGCACAACCTCAGGCTCCTTCCCCGCCAGAAAGGTGACATTCCATGTCCCTAGAGCTAGATTCCGCGTCCAGGGATCGGGTTGTCTAGGCCCCCGCCTTTGACTGCCGCCCGATCCACTTAGCACCGGCCCCTTACGGTCCCTCCTGCAGGTGGTGGGTCCACGGGAGGGTGGCCCCACGTCGCTCCTTCGGGCTGAGCCCGGCCGGACCCCATGGGGTGAGGCCCGACCACCAGGCGCTCGCCTACGAGCCCCAACCCCGGGCCTGATGGGCCCCCACACTGATTGGTGTGAAACTTTTAATTATTCCCTGTTGTATAAAAAAAAAGATATATATATATATTTTTTTCTTCTTTCTTTTCTTTCATTCTACTATTGTATAATGCTTTATGTATTTTCTTTTTCTTTTCTTTTTCTTTGGGCCACCGTGGTTGTCAAGGAATGTTTAGTTCATTGTTGTCATTTGTTAAAATGTATAAAAAATAAAGTAAAAAAAAAAGCTATTTTTGAGATCATTATGGTACTGCATGTATACATATTATATGTTTGTAATTTATTTTATTTTTATCAGGTGATGTAGTCATGTTGTCTAATATGTTATGTGTATCAGGGCCTAATAATTTAATTGTCTGACAAAGAGCCATATGGTTCGAAACATCACTTTTGGTGATAAATGTGCAATAAATAATTTCTGTATTTATGGAGCTATGGTGTGCCAAATTTTTCCTTTTGTACAAATGCAAAATGAAAACTAGTAGAACAAGTGTCAATTGTGAGTAGAAACACATTAGGTCATATACAGTAGTTACTTTGCTAGTAGCTAATGACTTCATATGGAACTGCACCAAAAAAAAAAAAAAAAAAAATCTGACTCTTGCTTATGTAAGTGAAGTCAAAGACCTGCAAATCATCTACTAAAGAAAACATCTGTCACAGCTTTTACCATTGTTGAAGAGTTAATCTGCCTTTCCTATTAATCTTGCCTACTATCTCGGACAATCAGGTACAATTGTTTCGACCACTAGTGGCTTGCATTGAACTTTCAAATTGGTCGTGAATCAGCTGTTACCCTCCACTTATTTAAAACAAATTACTGTCAATTTGTGCAATAATTCGCAGTAATTATAAAATGGTTATTTAGGACATAATTATTCATAACCGGCATTTTTACTGAAATAGTGTTAAAAAATTATTTAAGTGGGAAAATATTGGTAATGTTCACCTTGTGCTCATAGAGAAGAATACATCACATTTGTTGGGGTGATCGCAGAAGTTCAAGCCACAAAAGCTTTAATACTTTAGACCACCCTAAGTTCAAATCGCATCAGAATTTCCTGCATATGCATTTGGTCGGAACTCTACACAGATTCTGTACTACTCTGCTTTGGGAATTAATGACTTCTGCTTTGTCATTTGTCAGAGATAGTGAAAAGGCATCTTTATTATCAGAAATTTATCTAGTAAGGTTTTTTTTTTTTTTTATTATAACCAAAACAATAAAATATGATAAATAAAAGATCATCAAATAATCTGCAAAATAATTAATTTGTACTTAATTGTGTGTTATAGAGGGTAAACTAAATTATTTTGTCATTGGCAGTTATTGTGTATGTTTTTTACTTTGCCTTTTTTTTTTATCTTTGTGTGTTAGTACTGTAGATAACAACATGTTTCTGTTGCAGAGAAGAGAGTGAGAGCGTTCTGACGCTGAAAGGTCTCACTCCAACTGGCATGCTGCCCAGTGGCGTTCTATCTGGAGGCAAAGAGAAACTCCAGAATGGTAAGAAGCGCACACACACTCGTTCTGTGGTCAGGAATATGTAAATCACTTTAATATTTCTTTCTAAATCAGAGCTCTTTCCATGGCTGTTATTTTCACAGTATCGATCAGTACATTTAGAGATGATTTACATCTTTTAATTTCCCCAGGTAGTGTTTTCACATTTACAGCCAAGTCTACTCTATTTCAGCTTAACAAATATGTAATTTACAAATATGCACAGTCTGGTAGGTTTATTCAATGTAAAGTCTCTGCACCCCCTGGTGGTTGTGTTGTGAAACTTATATTCTTTCCTCTTTGCTTCTTTTCCTTTGGCCTCTCTCTCTCTCTCTCTCTCTCTCTCTCTCTCTCTCTCTCTCTCTCTCTCTCTCTCTCTCCAATCTTTTTCAAATATTGTCTCTTCTTCATTCTCCTGTCTCCCTAGAAACTGCAGGTATAATCAGTTGTGCAAGTATAATTCAGATCATCTGTTCTTAAGAAACATAGTTTCACTCTTTGCCACCATTTATTCAAAGGAGCCCCTAGTGAATCAACACAAATGCTTTTGTACAAGATCGAATAAGGACTCAGGGAACATGTTTTAACCTTAGATTCACTAGGTCCAGATTTAACACCGCTTTTGGTGGACAAGATATCAGTAAGGAATCTTAAAGATTGAAGATGTCTTAAAGATCACAGAATTTGGCTGCAAAATTAGCAGCACAACTAGCACATTTAGATGTATTAATTGCTTTATAAGAACAAGACTCTTAAAGGCCACAATATTAAAATTAAATTAGTTAATGGATGCAATTTGATTTCTCATATATTGAGCCCAATTGTCTCAAATTGTGATAATATGTTACAATATTACTCTTTTTACTGTTTTTTTTTTTATCCAATAAATGCAGTCTTAACACCAACATTTTGAACGGAACTGTAATTTCTGTTGACACTGGAATTTGGGACAGTACAAATAGAAGTGCCTGTCCCTTTTTTCTCAATAAAAAAAAAAAAAAACATGATTTGCTGATTGCTATTGATAGTCATTGGAGGTGGTATTAGAGGAAGAGGACATTCTTACTCTAGAGAAAATGATTTATTTTACACAAATTTAGATGTACAGAGTGCATGATTGGTTATGAATATTTTTGTTCCAATTTCCAGAGAAAGTGAAAGACCAAAATTTTAATTGTTAAATTAATCTTTGTTTTATTTAAATACATTTTTCCACTTTTTGGAGTGCAATAGCATGCTAACAGATAGGAACTGAAAACACATAGCTGCTTTTGATTTCATGGGGTCTCCTTGTAATCATTTAAATAAATGACAGTTTTGTGATGCTGGACATAGTGAATCAGAAAGGGAAGAATGTACCTAAAATAACACAATTAAGCATTTCAATGCTGTTTTGTCATCATTACATAAAGAGGCATGAATAAATGTGTAATTTTAGCACATTGTCTAGTGATACTTCATTAAGTCTCACCTTATATCTGTATCATCATGCCCCTTTACACAGAATACACAAAACTGACAAGATGTAAATTCAATTTAATTGGTCTTGTCTTTCACAAATCAAGGCAGAAATCAAACTTGCTCTTGTCATACTGGCATGTTCTGTCTATTACTTCATTTGGAAACACTTGATCCTATGCAGTAATTTCATTGCTTATATTTTCTATTAGGTTTAGCTTTAGTTTTAAAAACTAGTTTTACTTAAATAATACAACATGTAACCCAAATTTGATGTGAGTGGCCATGTTTGCATGTGGCTGTCTGGTCTGGGAACATGCCAGAGATAGAGTGATGTCAGCGATGTTCTGCTACAGCATTGGTAGAATCACAACAGATGCCCAACCCTTGTACATGGACATCATTGTGCTTTTACTTCAATGTTGTGCCCCCATCACAGCTGATGTCTTTAGCGTTTAGCTTTAATGTGTTTTGTGTATATGTGTGTGTGTGTGTGTGTGTGTGTGTGTGTGTGTGTGTGTGTGTGTGTGTGTGTGTGTGTGTGTGTGTGTGTGTGTGTGTGTGTGTGTGTGTGTGTGTGTGCTGTTCTGAACTTTTTAAAGTGTATTCTTGTAGTTTTATATGATTACTTGTGATGATTGTGCTAAGGTGAATGTAGAATAAGGTAAGTTGAAAATAATCATACACAATGCAAGGATGGTGGATTTTCTTGTTCTGTAAGCTGACAGAACTTCAAAGAATGCCATTGTTTTTACCAAAAAAAAAAAACACAAAATCAAAGTGGCTGTTAAAAACCCTTGAACCCAGCTTTTGGGTCACGTCTTCCCCTTGCTTTGGTGTTGCTATTCACAATAAATAATGAAATGTAGTTCTCCTGGTATATTATACAGATTTTAAAACAAAGTAATGGAAGACACAATCATTGATCTCCTTCATATCCCTTTGATTGCTTTGACTGACCATTAAGTCTGATGTACTTTGGCTTCGTCATTAATTTCCAATTTATGTCATGTCTCCCAAACTCATCTCTCATAGTAAGAGTCAAATCTCTGTGTCACATTGCCTCATCTGCAACTAACTACCCATCATTTGTCCTGCTCTCTCTCTCTCTCTCCCTCTCTCTCTACCCTATTATTTCCCTCCGTCCTGGCCTTGTAGTGGGCCTAGTGTAATTATAATGATGTTGTGTGTTTATTTGGGCTCTTTTGCTGTTCATCTGACTGGACAAATGTAACCTGTTCTCACTCGTTTTGCAATCCCCCTTCTTCTTCTCTTCAGCTACTGTTGAGGCTATAGAGGCAGATGAAGGTAAATAGGTCTACAGCCCCTTCCCCTCTTTCTGTTGCATCTGTGCAACAGATAAAGGGTTCCACAGGGTTCATTCATGTCAATGTAGCTTGTGTAGTGTGTTGGGTGTTTGGCCAGATTACACTGTACTGTTAGTGTGTTGAGCAGAAGTAGGAAAAGAAAAGACGAAACACACACAGAAAAATGCTTTGATCGTTTTAAAGGGGATCAAACCGTTCTGGAAAACACAGGTTTTGTTGAAAAAGCTGTGGTCAGTCAAATCACGGTAACATAATGCATCAGATTGAAATCACAATAGTTATATTTCAAAATATGTTCCAATTGACAATATTGGTGTATTTACAATAAGAATATATTTTCTGCAAACACAGAGTGCTTAAATGTGGCACAAACACAATTTTGGCCTATTCACAAGTCTAATTAATGTAAAATTGCATTTTTATAACCCTAAAACTGTCTGGACCCCTGTAAAACAATGAGCTGATGTAGTTGCCCTTTGTTCTTGCACAAATGTTCCTTTTTAATTGCTAAACATTAGCTCTAGACTCAAAACACTCACACATTTGTGGGTCTCCCTCAGTTAAAAAGAATAAAATCCTCAGCAAGAACAATGTCAGCTGCTTGCTAAATAGCAGGTTTGTAACTGCTATTTACATCCTAAGTGTTCTGTGGTTGTTCTTGAACATTTCTCCTAGAGGAAGAGGTGCCAACTGTGTTGATACTCTCATCCATATTTTTTTTCTATTTGTGGTTACTCTGTGACTGTGTCATGTCCTTGTGTTTCTTTACCGCTAATAACCTACGTCTGACCTCTACACAAATCGTGTTCATTGTACATAGGAAACCCTCTGCTAAATAACTGGAAAGTTACACAATTCACAAAAAACAATTTGATCTTTGTATTTCCCTGTAGTTTGCTGCATGTTTTCAACAGGTGTAACGTGGTTCCCTTTCGAGAGAACTCAATGCTGCATCAGAATGTTGACGCTATGGAAACGCTTCTGCTTGACCGGTTTCTGAAGCATATGAAATCAAGCTAATTCTATTGGCTGCCGGTAGTCATATGACGTGAAATGGCTCGTCGCATGACTCCAAATGGTGCCTGCATTGAACCCTTATCAGCTTCTTTGTCTTCAGGATTCGCTGTGTGTGCTTAGCACAGTTTAGCCTCGCAGATCAGAAGAATCCTCAAAACAAACCTCTTATTGTTGTTTTCTCCTAGCGATTACTTCGCTAAAGAGAGTAGCGGATTTGCAGGCCCTGTCTGTTGCTTTCTCCTGCTTTGAGTTTGCTCAGTGTGGAGTCTAAACTATTCTACATCCTAGGCCTGATTATGTTCCAATGTTACCTTCCTCAGTTCCACGATGAGTGGTTCTTCAGGCCTTCTGTCCTCCGCTTTTCAATCTGCAGATCAGGATAGGCTGAATATTTTATGCCCTTTTTGGGCCCTTAGTATTTATGTCCATCACTCAGGCCAGTGGCGTAAATCAGAACAACTGTTTGTCTGTTTTGGATCACGCAGCAGGGGCTCTGCGGTTGTGATTGTGCAGGCTATTTCTGAGGCTTATGGGCTGTGTGAAATACCTTCAATATTCAATATTAGTTCCTCAATATTAGTTCTACAGGTTCTTAGGTTCTTGCTCTTTAAGTTTGTCACTTCCTTAGAGCAGGCATCCTTTCAGTAAGGCATAGTGGGTATTGACGTTCCCATAGCATCAACATTCAATTGTGTTGCGTTCTCTCAAAAGGGAACGTCTCTTGTTTTGACTATAACCCTGAGTATATTCTTGTTCCCTGAGTAGTGAACAAGACACTGTGTCTCGTTACCCTAATTCCTGCATGCCTGAGTATCTTCTATCAGCCAATCAGAAGCTGATGATGTTCATTGCAGTCGCCATTTTATAGTCATGCCACTTTAAGTAATTTTACGTCATATGACTACCGGCAGTCAATAGAATTAGTGTGATTTCACATGTGCTTCAGAGACCGGTCATAAGTAAGCGTTCCTATAGTGCCTGTTTACACCTGTCCACTTCATGCGTTTTCTCAGATTGAATAGTTATCAGATCGTGAAAAGACCAGGTGTAAATTCCCTGATCTTGCCAATTGTAAATTGCCGATCTCTCAAACCACATCAGGAGGTGGACTCGGCCGCATTCCAGATGAAACTGGGCAAGTCTAAATGCATCTGGTTGTTGAAACCACATATTTAAATTTTACTCCTCCCAAAATGTTAGAAAATAAATGTGTGAGAGCGTGTTATAAGCTATATGACATATTATAGCCAGATATTACGGCGCTACTGCAACACACATCGCTGCAAATGAATCTGTGTATCTTTTCAGCAAGCCCATGCGCAAACTGCCGCAAATAAAACAGAAAGTAAGTCGTAGATGCTCAAAACGCAATCATCTTCATTAAAAGTAGTGAGACTAAATGGTCTGATGCCGCTCTCAATCCTATTGCGGTCTTTGATCTTGAAATTAGCTGATGATAAATAAAATGCAGCTCATATCTGTTGCATTCGCTGACATGAACTCCATTAAATTCACGGGAATTGAAGATCGGATTTATATCCGTTTTGCAGAGATACATGTAAGTGGGCAAGTGTAAACGTAACTGTTTTAACAAATCAGATAGTTGTCCGATCAGTAAAAACGCATTAAATTACCAGTTGTCGACATTCTGATGCAGCGTCTCGTTCCTTACTCAGGAAATCAGGGTTAAAGTCATAATTAGACGTTAGCTTAGCACCAAGTTCCTTGTTAGTGTATATTTGCAAAGTCAGTTATTTATTTTGTCTTTTTTTTTGTCTTTTATCAAGAGTTTTATTTGGTTATTCAAATGATTTCATCCTCTAGCTTTTCATTTATACATCCTCCTTTTTGAGAGTGGTGGGAAGCTCTGTTCTAGATAGCCAGTGAATGCTCAGGTTTGTGCAGGATATCTTGAAAACTTTCAGTGCCTCATTGAGTGATGCAAAGAATGCTACTTCATTCGAAGGCCCTCCAGAACCGAGACCACCCAGCACTGCCCCAGTAATCCTACAATTGGTGACCAGTGTGGATATATTGTTTTCTCTTCATATATCTTATATATTATAACACCTTGCTTCAAGTACTTTGCAAGAAGTTTTGCTTTTTCTCAATATTGGTCTCTCTATGTGACATAGACATTGTGTGTGTATAAATGATTTGTGAAGTATTCATATGCACAATGTAGTATACTGAATGTTGAGTTATAAAATATCACACTTTTTGTAAAAAAATTGTTAGAAAATTGCAACTTGGCTTGAGTGAAACTTTGTGCCATTGGCTCAAATATTATTGCAGTTCAACTTTGCTCAAGTACTGTGTGAACTTCAAGCAGTTAAATTACAAAATAAACTAAGGAGTGTGTACTTGTTGAACCATCTTTCTTCTTTTCTGCTACAGCAATCAAAGGTTTCTCACCTCAGCACAAGATCAGCAGCTTCGCGGAGGCTAAAGGGCTGGACCGCATCAATGAACGAATGCCACCCCGCCGAAACGCCATGCCCTGTGACGCCAGCCTCAACTCTCTCAATAAGGCTTTGTCGTCCGAGACCAACGGCACTGAGGGCAAGACCAGCAGTGGCAGCGACAATATACAGTGATCCTGCATCAATCCCGCACGGTCGCCACAGCGATTAAGCCCCTCCCTATCTTTTTCCATGCCATATATGATGGAGGGAAAGGAAGGATTTGGAGTGTAGAGTTAGAGGAGAGGAAAAAAGGAAGAAGGACAAGAGAGATAAAGGAGAGAGGTCGTGAGGGGGAGAGCAGCATTTCAAACATAATACAGAGTGACACTTTGGATATGCCTTTAATTTTAAATTTTTTTGGAGGGTGGGGCATAAAAACTATAAAAAGTTGTCGTGGGAGAGGGGATTATCTGGGTTTCAGCATAAAGAATTACAGCAGGTGTCTGAGAGATCTTATGTGAAAAGAACTTTACTTACTGGATATAAGATTTTTGTTAGTTTCTCTTTTTGTGTGTAACTTCTTACTAAATAATGTACGTTTACAAAAATACAGCACTAAAAATGGACAGAAAGTAAAAAAAGTTTTTAACAAAAAGGGTGTACAAACTAAGTAAGGATAATTTATTGATACATTTTTTGCTACTCTTATAAACTAGCTCTATAGTAAATTAGGCAGTCTTAAAAGAATGTTGCAACATTGTTATAATGCCAAAAATGGAACGTTTTATGGTTTTGTACAGATTATGCTTACCTCAGGTTTCTTTGGTGTGTGCTTGGATCCTACTTTTTGTGTAATTGCAAGCTAGCTTGCTGAATATGGATTTTCTTGGAGTTAAAAACTGGAATTTACATTTATCATTTGCATATATGTCTTTGTTTTCATTGGGTAAATCTGGGGGTAGATTTATTGTGGCTTGCTGGAAAATGTGTGATTTTATTAATATTATTTTTTCTGCTTTTCAAACAATGAGATCAAAATATATATATATATATATATATATAAAGCACCTATGTTCTGTAAAAAAAAAAAAAAAAAAAAAGAAAAAAACAGAAAAAGAAAGAATGAGAAGGAAAGCGAGAGTAAAAGGTGATTGATCTGCCTATGCATGTTTTATAAGACTTAACTAAGAAAATTTGAATTACCTTGGCTGCCAAGGCCTGTTTTTACCTGTAGTGACCTTAGTGGACAAGTCCTGGAAATGTACCGCCATTCTTAGCTATTACGCTTGCAAAAGCTTCAGGCCTTTAACTTGTTTTGTAATCAAAGCATCTACTATTAATATGGATGAGGAATCATGGTTTTAAACAAATGCTTGCATGTAGACCAGTAGTCTGAATTAGCATGTTTAGGTGTCACGTAAACTAAGTTTGTGCTTCTCTAATGTCAAACTTAAAATGCATGATAGCTGTTAGGTTTAGATTATTTATTTTCTTTCTCTTTTTTTTTTTTTTTTTTTTTTTTGTAAAGTTGCCACAGACAAAAGTGTAATTTTCATATTATTATTATGATTAATTCTGCTTTGTATATCAGTTTATTGTTGCTAAATACTTCACAAAAAAATAAACTACATCACTGTTTTTTTTTTTTTTTAAACAAGTGCCCAAGTAATTCACTACACAAAATGAAGCCTTGCTTTTATAATTTAACTTTCAAACTGTTGGCAGATGACGCATGCACTCGCAACTATGAAAAAGGTATTTTATATTACTGTTCAATAAAATTGTGCATGAAACTCAGTCTTGTCAACAGCTTGTGTGAGTTTTTTGACTAGGAATGATTGTGGACATTCTTGGTATTTTTGCCATGAAAGCATTTCTGTAATGCACTTAAACTAATATTTAGCAGACTTTTGCCTTTTTGATATTGGTCTGAGTTTGCAGCAAAAATAAATAAAATAAATTATATATATATATATATATATATATATATATATATATATATATATATATATATATATATATATATATATATATATATAAAATGCATTCATGTGATGGATTTTGCATCTGCCAAACAGAAGCAAATTTGGCTCAGGGTCCACAAAAACACTCTGGAAGCTGGAGCCTGGAGGCCATGAATATTGGACAAGGAATAACAACCGATTAGGAAATGAGTACTTGGCAGCCACATTACCATGAGGTTTTTCCTTCGAAGGACATGATTAAGTTCTTTGATAAAAATCTGGCAACACAAGAGGATGCATTTCAAGCCATTATGAAAACACCATTGCTGAATAGGTGGAAAGGAAGTTTATGTGAGGTTGTGCAGTCTGTTTCCTTTAAAAACAATTGCTGAACGTAACATCAGTGAATGTGATTTTAATTTTCAGTCATTATTTTTTTTTTTAATAAATGGCATCAAGTAAGGCATGTAATGTGATTTCATGGGAGCCTGACCTTGGATTATCTTTCATCTGAAAGGTGTTCTTGTGAAAATATTAATATTGATGATATGCTTTGGACTCCTTATTGTATCAAATGAATTCAGGCTTTGCAGAACATTAACTGTTTACTCCGAAGGAGTGTGTTTTTGAATTTCCCTTTCCTGTATATTTGTGAGGCACAATAGAGTAGGAAGGAAATAGATTATCACATCCTGTTTTGGGATAAGATGGAATTAAGCAAAGTTCTGCTAAGGAGCCAACCTTGTCTTCCTAGGATTGGTGATGTGGTCATTTAATGGATTAAATGGATGGTTGTAGAATTGCAATCTTTAAGTAAAATTAATTTATTTCTTTCCTATATTTTCTGGCTTTGATTTAACAGAAAATTAGATAGTATTTTAACCAATATGACACTAACAATCATGCTGTTGCAAATATCAGCAGGTAATCAAGTACACCCAACCAGCACTGTACTGAGGAGGCATCATTGGTCATACATTTCCATAAGGGCAGGAAGCCTACAAGATATAGAACAATGAGTAAAATGTGTTCTAATGATGACTGATAGAAAAACCCTGGCCTGCAGGTATTTCAAGAGCTGCACAAGAGATGACATAGATGAAATCATTAAGAGCCTGATGAACTGTAGGAAATAAACAATTAGTAATTCAGGAAAATAAACAATTTCAAAATAAGAAAATGTTACGTGAAGGTAGTTTGACTTCCCATTGTACTTTGAATTAGAACATTCTGTCAAACTGATAAGGTACCAGGTGCTTAAAGGCACAATATGTAAGATTTTTGGATTCAAATATCCAAAAACCACTAGGACATTGTAATATATTTTGTTGACTTGTGTACTTATATCATCCCAGATGTTTCCAAGAATGTTTAAATCCAGAGAAATAAGCTATTTTACGGATCTTGTTACCCTCAATTTCCGGTTTTATTTTGCAGAAACCATGGAAACACCAAAGATGCTTTAATAGGTATAATAGACAAGGGAACAACTGTTTGGATACATTTATAGACAGAAAACGAATAATTGTTAAATAGTTCAACACTGTTCGTCTTATTGTTTGAATCGCTTGTTGTCTTGATTTTCCACGAGTACCATGTTTTTACCATGTCTCAGAGAAAAACGTCTCGGTTACCAATGTAACCCTCATTCCCTGAAGGAGGGAACGGAGACTTAGTCAATCGTACCGACTGATGGAGATCACGCCAGGGAGCCAGATGTCTTCGATATAGTATACAAATCAAGCCAAATCAGCTTTGGCAGGTGCGCAATCCATGCCCCGCCCTGCAGCGCGCGTATAACAGGGAAGTGGATGCACCCACCATTAATTTTTTCTGCTGAGGAGTGATAATTGTGATTATTGTGATAATACACATATGGCATGGACAAGAATAGTTCTGGCTAACAGGGGAACCATGAGCGGCAACTTGCCAAGGGAAAACACGAGCCTAAGGCCATACCTTGGAGTTTACACACATGGATCCAGTCCGAGGAGGGGATACAACATGTGGTCCCCCGCAGCCTCCAACAATTTCCACAAGCTTACTAGTGGTAGAACTGGTACCAAACGCTCCGCCACGTCCTATACCGAAAGGGGACTGGAGGAACGAAGGTTCAGAGAGGAACCTAAGTGAAAAACGTGTACCAGAGATACGTAGCAAGCCGACATGAGCGTGCTTGACTCAAGGGTGCCCTCTATTTGAAGAGAGCACCTGAGAAGCTACTGGCTCAACACATAAGCTATAAAACCTAGCAAACGTATTAGGTGTCGCCCAACCCGCAGCTCTACAAACATCTGCCACCGAGGCACCCTGCACCAGCGCCCAGGAAGCAGCAACACTCCGGGTGGAGTGGGCATGCAACCCTGGGGGACAAGGTACACCTTGGGTATCGTACGCCAAGATGATGGCATCCACTATCCTTTGCCTTCCCTTTCTGCAGGCCTCCAAAACAGATGAGGAGCTGATCTGAGGTTCTAAAGCTTTGCGTTCTGTCCAGATAAGTACTAAGGCGCGGACTGGACAGAGAAAAGCTAGGGTTGAGTCTGCCTCCTCCAGGGGCAGCGCTTGCAAGTTCACCACTTGATCTTGAAAGGGAGTAGTGGGAACTTTCGGCACATATCCGGGCCGAGGTCTCAGTGTCACCTGAGAGTCAGCCGGCCCAAATTCCAGGCACGATTCGTCTACCGAGAGAGCGTGCAGGTCCCCTACCCTCTTGATAGAAGCCAGTGCAAGCAAGAGAACTGTCTTGAGAGACAGAATTTTTAACTCCACTGTCCGCAGGGGCTCAAAGGGAGGTCTCTGAAGTGCTGTTAACACTAGAGATAGGTCCCAAGAGGGTATGGAAGAGATGCGAGGAGGGTTCAACCTCCTTGCTCCCTTAAGGAACCTGATGATCAGATCGTGCTTCCCCAGGGATTTCTCACCAACTGCATTGTGATGTGCGGCAATAGAGGCAACATACACTTTGAGGGTGGAGGGAGACAGCCCTCGCTCCAACCCCTCTTGCAGGAAAGAAAGCACCAATCCGACCGAACAAACTCGGGGGTTTTCTCTGTGAAAAGAACACCAATCGGCGAACAGGTTCCACCTCGATGCATAAGCCAGTCTCGTGGAGGGGGCTCTAGCAGAGGTGATAGTGTCTACGACAGCTTGTGGAGTCTCCACAGGTCTGGACATGGGTGCCAAATGGTGCCCTGCCCCTGAGAGAGAAGGTCCTCCCTCAGGGGGATGGGCCAGGGAGGGGCTGAAGAGAGGAGTATGAGTTCGGAGAACCAGGTCCGGTTGGGCCAATAAGGGGCAACTAGCAAGACCTGCTCCTCTTCCTCCCTGACTCTGCACAGTAACTGTGGAATTAGGCTCACCGGGGAAATGCATAATTGCGTAGAGGCAGTCGGCCAGTTGTGTGCCAGTGCATCCACACCGAGAAAGTCCTTGGTTAGTGAATAAAACAACTGGCAGTGGGTTGTTTCTGGAGAGGCAAACAGATCTACCTGTGCGGCCCCGAAACGATCCCAGATCAGCTGAATCGACTGGGGGTGGAGTCGCCATACATTAGGCTTTATTTGCTGTCGTGAGAGCCTGTCGGTGGCACGATTGAGCAGACCTGGAATATGAATGGCACGAAGCGACCTCAGATGCTTCTGACTCCACCAAAGGAGGAGACGGGCGAGTTGTGTCAGATGACATGAACGTGCACCACCTTGATGTACGACACGGTCGTGGTATTGTCCGATCTGACCAGTACATGCTTGCCGAGCAGCGGCGTTTTGAGGCGTCTCAAAGCAAGTAGTACCACTAACTCGAGGCAATTGATATGCCAATGCAGCTGAGGACCTGTCCAGCGTCCTGCTACTGCATACCCGTCGTGCGTGGCCCCCCAACCTGTCTTGGAGGCATCTGTGAACACCATCACATGCCTGGACGCTTGTATCATGGACACACCGGACCGGAGAAACACAGCGTCTGACCAAGGTTGGAAGGTTTTCCGGCAAGTTTGAGAAATCGCAACCGGGAACCTGCCGTCTTTCCACCGCCTCCATGGGACCCGGCCAAGAAGCCAATGCTGAATTGGTCTCATATGTAACAACCCCAGCGGCGTGACTGCCGCTGCGGAAGCCATTTGCCCCAGGAGCCTCTGAAAGTATTTCAGTGGAACCACCTTCCTGCTCTTGAACGTATCCAAGTAGTTCAGCATCGACTGGGCACGATCCTCCGTTAGACATGCCGTCTGTTTGACCGAGTCCAGCTCCATACTGAGAAAAGAGATGCTCTGCCCGGGGGTGAGCTTGCTCTTTTCCCAGTTGACCTGAAGACTCAAAAGACTGATATGCTGGAGCAGCAAGTCTCTGTGTTCGCACAACTGTTCCCGCGACTGAGCCAGTATCAGCCAGTCGTCGAGGTAGTTGAGGACACGAACGCCCTGTTCTCTCAAGGGAGAAATGGCCGCCTCCGTGAGCTTCGTAAAGACGCGGGGGGACAGAGACAGTCCAAAGGGTAAGACTTTGTACTGATGCGCCCGACCCTTGAAAGCGAACCTCAGGAATGGCCTGTGTCGTGGCAGGATGAAGACGTGAAAGTACGCGTCCTTCAGGTCTACCGCTGCAAACCAATCTCCTGGACGGACACATCTGCATATGTCCTTGAGTACGATCATCTTGAACGGGAGCTTGTAAAGGGCCTGATTCAAGATGCGTAGGTCCAAGATTGGTCTTAATCCACCTCCTTTCTTTGTGTCATGGGATGTGGAGGATGAACCCAATAGCGGACAGTATGTATAACACAAAAGGTTTATTTGGTCAAAAAAACAGAAAACAAAACCCACGAGGGGGTAAAACAAGACAGGATGAACTATTAAGACAGAAAACACTAGACTAACACTCAGACGATAAACTTAGACAATAAAGACAGGATCAAATACTTCTAACAAGACAAGACTTTCTTCAGGTAACTCACGGAGGGTATCAGACAAGGATAGACAATGTACCGACACAGGACAGTAAACACAAGGGGATTAAATAGGGATCAAACTAATCAGGAACACAGGTGAAAGCAACGATCTAATAATTACAAGATGAGATAACAAGGGGGCGGGGTAAGGTGACAAGACAACGCAAGCACACAGCCCAAACAAACGGCCATGTGCTTACACACAAAACATGGGTCTGTCATGATCCTGCCTCAAGACAAGAGAAATCTTGGACATGAAGGCAGAATCATGACAGAACCCTCCCCCCAAGGAGCGGCTTCCAGACGCTCCCTAGAGGGAACATGAAACACGGGACAAGACCGACTGAGACATGGACACAAACCAACAATACATGACAAAAACTAACAAAGGCAGACAAGAAAACACGACAACAGGGTTAGGAAGAAACAACAAAAACAATAAACACGGGAGGGGGGGCGGGGGTACAACAAAGTTCATGGGGGGCAGTCCAGGGTGAATAGGTGGGACTGTGGTCTTGGGTGGACAGGATGATGGCTGAGGGCGAGGGGTCCAGGCAGACTTGGATGGGGACACACGAGGAACAGTCTTGGGGGAAACAGTCCGGGGTGAAGTGGTGACAGGGGTGTCCGGGGAAACACACAGGGGTACCGAAGGCGACGAAATGGGAAACTTGACCAGGGGAACATCAGGGGAAACAACAGGACACAAGACTGGGGGTGTAACAGGCGGCTGAGGAACGGAGAGAGGAATGGAACTCCCTGATGACGGCTCGGAACCAACGCTCCACATCTCCGCCTCGGAAACAGCGTCGGAAACAGCGTCGACAGTAGCGTCGCTCTCTGTTGCTGACCTTGGTACGGCGCTCACGGCAGCTGACTCGGACACAGGGTCTGGGGACAAGACAGGATTGACAGGCATCTCCAGAATCTTGGCTAGACTGGACAAATACTCGGATAAGGTTCTTGCAGCGATGACAATCGGCATCTCGTGGCTCGCAGAAACCGACCGCAAAACAGCCTTAGCAGCTGAGTCGGCCGCTGCTCTCTCTGCAGTCCTCATGACTGCAGACTCGGGGACAACGCTTGGGACAGCGCTTGCAGTAGCTGGCTCTGGAACAGCGCTTGTAGTAGCTGGCTCTGGAACAGCGCTTGTAGTAGCTGGCTCTGGAACAGCGCTTGCAGTAGCGGGCTCTGGAACAGTGCTTGCAGTAGCTGGCTCTGGAACAGCGCTAGCAGTAGCTGGCTCTGGAACAGCGCTTGTAGTAGCTGGCTCTGGATCAGCGCTTGTAGTAGCTGGCTCTGGAACAGCGCTAGCAGTAGCTGGCTCTGGAACAGCGCTTGCAGCAGGCTCTGGTACAGGCTGAGACAAAGGACAAGAGGCTCCCTTCCTCCTCTTCTTTCTCCTAGGTCGCGGTGCAGATGCCGTTGGTGGACTGGTGAGTGGTTGAGGAACCATGGAGGGATCTGTGTCTGGGGTTAAAAGATAAGTCTCTAGGAGGGTTGACTCTGTCACGGAGGACTCGGATGCCGACTCCCACAACGGGTGCCTTCCACGCTTACCATGAAGATTTATGGACGTGGTAGGTGTCTCAGGAGTCGCGGCAGGGCTGGGTTGGTCCCCAAGTGTAGCGACGGCTAGCAACCGACCCTCAGGGATCACAGGGAGTGAAGCCGATGAAAACCTTGTGGAACCCTCTCGATCACCTCCTCTACTGCGGCCTCCACGGATCCCGCGAAACACGACCAACCGGGTCCCTTCAAAAGATTGTCGCTTGGCAGGAAAGGACATACTGTCTGCTGGGTTCTGGAATGGTCGGTACATTCTGTCATGGGATGTGGAGGATGAACCCAATAGCGGACAGTATGTATAACACAAAAGGTTTATTTGGTCAAAAAAACAGAAAACAAAACCCACGAGGGGTTAAAACAAGACAGGATGAACTATTAAGACAGAAAACACTAGACTAACACTCAGACGATAAACTTAGACAATAAAGACAGGATCAAATACTTCTAACAAGACAAGACTTTCTTCAGGTAACTCACGGAGGGTATCAGACAAGGATAGACAATGTACCGACACAGGACAGCAAACACAAGGGGATTAAATAGGGATCAAACTAATCAGGAACACAGGTGAAAGCAACGATCTAATAATTACAAGATGAGATAACAAGGGGGCGGGGTAAGGTGACAAGACAACGCAAGCACACAGCCCAAACAAACGGCCATGTGCTTACACACAAAACATGGGTCTGTCATGATCCTGCCTCAAGACAAGAGAAATCTAGGACATGAAGGCAGAATCATGACACTTTGGCACAATGAAGTAAGGGCTGTAAAACCCTCGCTTCATGTCGGCTACAGACACCGGTTCTATTGCATCCTTCGCCAGTAGGACAGCAATTTCCCCACGCAAGATTGGGGCAGATCTGCTCTTCACAACCGTGGAGCGAACGCCAGCGAATCTGGGTGGGTGCCGGTGGAACTGAATCGTGTAGCCGTGTGCAATGGTGCTCAGGAGCCAGCTGGATGGTCTGCAGAGGTCTTTCCAGGCTTGCAGAAACCGTACCAGGGGGGCTCGTGGCACCACTGACGTACAAGGAGGAGGGCAGCGAAGTGGAGGGCAGGGACCCAACCCGGAGGGCCCTAAGGTGGTCCGGAGGGGGTTCTGTGTACGTATCACACGAACCTGCCTCCACTTGGTGGCATTGAGTACGGGAGGAGGCAAACCTGGGTCCTTGAACCATACTCGTCTGCCAACTGGCGACACAAGAGGGGATTGTGGCAGGCCAGACTGATCTGGGGTGTCTGATAATCTGAACCTCTTGAAAACCAGGGTTGAGAATTTCTGTCCCCTTGGCGATTCGGAAACCACTGTACTCTGGAGAGACAATGGTGGAACAACAACCACCAGAGAAACTTTCGTCCCCAACCCTGGGTGGCCTGTATCAGGGACGCTTACTCTTGCCTCCTGGACTGGCAAGATCTGACACAGGCTGGGCAGTTTGCCTACGGCTAGCTCTATGCTGAGGCCCAAGCTGTGGCGGGGGCCTAACAGGCTGAGCTGCCTTAGGGGGTACCCTCGGCGACGTGTTGGTGGAGTGACTGCTAGCGGCGACGGGGTGAGAGGCTCAGCAGGCCGCCGCGGCAGGGTGTGTCGGGCTTCCTCCACCTGCGACTGAGCTACAGAAGGCTGTTGGGCACCACCCACTGTAGCGTCGCCGAACAACCCCGTCTGGGAAATTGGGGAGTCCAGGATCCGAACCTTGTCCGCATCCTCCATATCAACCAGACCGAGCCAATGATCGAGCTGCTGAACCACCAGAGTGGACATTGTCAGACCGATCACGCAGGTTGCCACACTTGTGCTCCGAAGAGCCAAGTCGTTTGTCTTACAGAGGTCACCCATGAGCTGACAGTCTGGCCTACCCTTTTGCACATCCTGGAGTGTTTTAGCCTGTAAAAGCTGTAACAAGGCCAAGGTGTGCATAGAGGCGGCGGCTTGCCCACAGGCTCCATAAGCTGTGTCTGACAAAGCAGACAACGACTCCAGAGCGTGTGAGGTGAAACACGGTTCTCCAGAGCCGGATGTAGCGGCCGCCGGACACAGGTGTGCCAGAACAGACTGCTCCACCGGAGGGATCGCCGTATAACCACTTGTCGCACCGCACTCAAGGGTAGCGAGGGGTGAGGAGCCATCCTGGTCACTTAAGGCAGTAAAGGGTGCCTTCCATGACCTGGTTAGCTCCCCATGCATCTCGGGAAAGAAAGGTACTGGAGCGATGGGCAGATCCCGACCCGCTCCAAGAAACCAATCATCCAGCCGAGACTGAGCAGGCCCGGGCGGAGGATTCCACTCGAGCCCAACAGCCTCGGCGGCCCGTTTCAGCATAGCTGACGACTGTGGATCTGACTTAGGCCATGCTGTACAACCCAGGGGGGACAGCACGGGGGAATCGTCCCCGACAGTATACAGCTCGCCCTCAAATGTAGTGGTCGGCATCCTATCCCCCTGATGAATTTCCAATGGAACGTCTAATTCACCCATTACAGATGAATCAGTGCGCTCAACACTAGAATCCAAAGGTATCGATGTGAAGGAGTTGTGATGAGTCCACGGGGAATAATCTCCGAGCGGAGCCTCAAACACAACTCTGCGATCCCCTGACTCACACCACCCGTGAGGGAGTGGCGCAAAATCAGGGACTCTACATTCTCGAGCGAACGAGAGTCTAGATATCAACACCGAGATAGGCATATTTTCACACAGAAAACATGCACCATCCACAAAAGCTGCCTCAGCGTGTTGTATGCCCAAACACGCGACACAGAAATTGTGACCATCACAGAGGGCTAGGGAACGACCACATCCAGCAGCGCACAGGTGGAAAGACATCCTTCTTCCGGAGAAGAAAGATGAAAAACTCACCCGTGTTTACTTCCTTGGAATAACGCCCTTCACCACTGCTGGAGCACACAGGGATGTCCGCGGCGACTCACTTTCCTCGCCCTTAACCCTCTGAGGTCGGCTATCGCGCCGGCGCGATAGGCTAGTTTTTTTCCTTATCAGTGCAAAAAAATAAATAAAAAAAATATTACTTTTTATCTTATATGCTTGTGTTATACATCAATCGATCCTGATAAGTGTGTATTATTTTTGTGTATACTCACAATAAAAACAAAGTGTTGTGTTTTTTGCCAAATAAAGAAAAATAAACATGTCAAGTCAAGTCAAGTCATCTTCATTTATATAGCGCTTTTAACAATGTAGATTGTCTCAAAGCAGCTTTACAGAGATAAGCGTATAATTTAAGGTAACAGAGATTGTTTCGGCTTTACAGCAGAGTTAAGTTATTTCCATCTAAAGTTAGTTTTAATTGATTTGGTTCCGTCGCAATGATCATTTGTTATTAAATTAGGGGCCGCTAAGACGACACCATTCTCTCTACACAGACTTTAAACGCGAACCTGTGAGAAACGCTGATGGCGGTCACATGCGCATTTAGAATGGGTTCTATAGTTATGTGCATTAGAATATACGCAGGTTTGGAATTCCCTACAAGCCAAGCCTAAACAAAATACTTGTCTTTCCTTATAAATTTTGATAAGGAATTTTATTTTATTTGTTGCTTTGGGGTAGGACCGCAAGACGAATTTTCCCGACAACGCCTTATCTGTAGAGTGGTAGTGGGATCCTCCATAGGGAGAGACTAGTTGGCACTTCAGCACTGCGTTGTCATCGGTCCAGGTGAAGGTCCTTCGTCAGATCTGGATACGGCCTGGATCCGGCAGGCTGCAGGAAAAACCTTGGGATAAACACAGACACTAAAATTAGCGTAGATGCCATTCTTCTCATGATGTAACGAGTACATCAGGATTTTTGGGAAGTGTTCCCGGTTCCGGCTGACCTAATCTATGCAGCATAACATTAAATTATAGAAGTCTATAATGTATTATGTGAAAGCTAGGTCAAAGAGATGTGTCTTTAATCTGGCTTTGAACTGACAGAGTGTGTCTGCTTCCCGAACAATGGTAGGAAGACTGTTCCAGAGTTTTGGTGCTAAATAGGAAAAGGATCTACCGCCAGCAGTGGATTTTGATATTCTAGGTATAATCAACTGGCCGGAATTTTGAGATCGTAATAGACGTGACGGGCTATAATGCGTTAAGAGCTCGCTCAAGTACTGCGTAGCTAAACCATTCAGTGCTTTGTAAGTAATCAGCAATATTTTAAAATTTATGCGATGTTTAATAGGGAGCCAGTGCAGTTTTGACAGAACTGGGCTAATATGGTCATACTTCCTGGTTCTGGTAAGAACTCGAGCTGCTGCGTTTTGGACCAGCTGTAGTTTGTTTATTAAGCGTGCAGGGCAACCACCCAGTAGAGCATTACAATAATCTAGCCTTGAGGTCATGAACGCATGAACTAATTGTTCCGCATTTGTCAATGAGAGCATATGACGTAATTTAGATATATTTTTAAGATGGAAAAATGCAGTTTTACAGATACTAGACACGTGACTTTCAAATGAAAGATTGGTATCAAAGAGCACACCCAGGTTCCTAACCAACGACGAAGACTTAACAGAGCAGCCATCAAGTGTTAGACAGTATTCTAGGTTATTACGTGAGGAAGTTTTTTGTCCAATAATTAGAAACTCTGTTTTTTCAGAATTTAGAAGTAGGAAATTACAAGTCATCTAATTTTTTATATCCGCTATGCATTCCGTTAATTTTGTGAATTGATAAGTTTCGTTAGGTTTTGAAGAAATATAGAGCTGAGTATCGTCAGCATAACAGTGAAAGCTAATTCCATGTTTCCTAATGATATCTCCTAATGGTAGCATGTACAGAGTGAACAGCAGCGGTCCTAATACTGAGCCTTGTGGTACGCCATACTTAACCTGTGATCGATGAGACATCTCATCATTTACTGCTACAAACTGATAACGGTCAGATAAGTATGATTTAAACCATGCTAGTGCATTTCCTGTAATGCCAACATAATGTTCTAATCTATTTAAAAGAACGTTGTGGTCGATGGTGTCAAATGCAGCGCTAAGATCGAGTAACACTAATAGAGAGATACAACCACGATCGGATGATAAGAGCAAATCATTTGTGACTCTAACGAGAGCTGTTTCGGTACTATGGTACGGTCTAAATCCGGACTGGAAATCCTCGCAGATATCATTTCTTTCAAGAAAGGAACACAGTTGTGAGGATACTGCCTTTTCTAATATCTTTGACAGAAAAGGTAGATTCGAGATCGGCCTGTAATTGACTAATTCTGAAGGATCAAGTTGCGTTTTTTTAACAAGCGGTTTAATCAAAGCCAGCTTAAAGTTTTTTGGTACGTATCCTAGAGACAAAGACGAATTAATGATATTAAGAAGAGGATCTATGACCTCTGGAAGTATTTCTTTCAGTAGCTTAGTCGGTATAGGGTCTAACATACATGTTGTAGATTTAGATGATTTAATGAGTTTAGTAAATTCTTCCTCTCCTATAGCAATGAATGAATCAAATTTTTCCTCAGGGAGACTACAATGCACTGCCTGATGCGATACTGTAGTAGACGGTTGCATAGTTATAATTTTGTCCCTGATATTATCAATCTTATAAGTGAAGAAGTTCATAAAGTCATTACTGCTGTGTTGCTTGGAAACTTCGGTGCTTGAAGCTTTCTTTTTCGTTAGTTTAGCCACCGTTTCAAATAAATACCTAGGATTATGTTTATTTTCTTCTAATAGGGTTGAAAAATAAGCAGATCTAGCAGCTTTTAAAGCCTCTCTGTAAGTAATTGAGCTCTCTTTCCATGAAATGCGAAATACCTCTAGTTTTGTTTTCTTCCAGTTGCGCTCCATTTTTCTGGCTGCTCTCTTAAGGGCCCGAGTGTGCTCGTTGTACCACGGCGTTGGACTATTTTCTTTAATCTTCTTTAAGCGCAACGGAGCAACTGTGTCTAAAGTGCTGGAAAAGAGAGAGTTAAACGTTTCTGTTGTAATATCTAGTTCTTCTAAGCTATCTGAGATGCTGAGATGATGAAACTGATTAGGAAGATTCTTAATAAAGCAATCTTTAGTAGCAGAAGTGATAGGTCTCACATATTTGAAACACGGAGTCGGCTTTGCAGCCTTGGCTAAATGCAAATTACACGAGACTAGATAATGATCTGAGATGTCATCGCTCTGCTGCAGAATTTCAACGGCATCCACATCTATTCCGCGTGATAATATTAGATCTAGAGTATGATTACGACGATGAGTAGGTCCTGACACGTGTTGTCTAACTCCAATTGAATTTACAATGTCTTTAAATGCCAATCCCAATGCATCTTTTTCATTATCGATGTGTATATTAAAATCACCAACAATTAGTACTTTATCTGCAGTCAATATTAATTCTGATAGAAAGTCCGCAAATTCTTTGATAAAGTCTGTATGGTGCCCTGGTGGCCTGTATACAGTAGCCAGCACAAATCTCAAACGTGATTTATCGTTTACACTATATATTTTTACATTAAGCACCAATGCTTCAAAAGAATTATATTTAAAACTTGATTTCTTAGTGGTTTTGAAACTATTACTATAGATTACAGCAACACCACCCCCTTTGCGTTTCAGACGAGGCTCATGTTTATAACAGTAATCTTGCGGGGTTGATTCATTTAAAGTAATGTAATCGTTTGGTTTTAGCCAGGTTTCTGTCAAACACAGCACATCTAGGTTATTATCTGAAATCATATCATTAACAATGAGTGCTTTTGAAGTAAGCGATCGAATATTCAGCAACCCAAGCTTTAGCATTTGCTCATCTGTATTATAGCTGTTTTTTATTTGTTGAACATCAATTAAATTTTTAACCTTAGTTGGGTTTAAACGTTTTTTGGATTTCCAAATTCGGGGAACAGACACAGTCTCTATATGATGATATCTAGGTGAAAGAGGCTCTATGTGATGGGATTTATCTGACCTTGGTGACGAGAGGCCGCTAGCAGACAGTCGGTTTAGCCAGTCTGTCTGCTTCCTGACCTGAGCCCCAGATTGTCATGTTTGAGCTCTAAGACTATGAGCCATATTACTAGAGAGAAGAGCAGCACCATCCCAGGAGGGATGAATACCATCTCTTTTCAACAGGTCAGGTTTGCCCCAAAAACTTTTCCAATTGTCTATGAATTCTATATTATTAAGCGGACACCACTTAGACAGCCAACCGTTAAGCGAACACAATCTACTAACTATCTCATCACTCCTGCGAACAGGAAGGGGGCCAGAGCAAATTACAGTCCTTGACATCGTACTTGCAAGTTCACACACCTCTTTAATATTAATTTTGGTGATCTCCGACTGGCGGAGTCGAACATCATTAGTGCCGACATGAATAATGATCTTAGAGAATTTACGATTAGCATTAGCCAGCACTTTTAAATTTGCTTTGATGTCAGGCGCTCTGGCTCCCGGCAAACATGTGACTATGGTGGTTGGTGTCTCTATTTTCACGTTCCGTGTAATAGAATCGCCAATAACTAGGGCACAATCATTCTCAGTGGGTGTTTCACTGAGCGGGGCAAATCGATTTGTTATGGTAATCAGAACGGAAGAGTGGTTTTTAGATCCGCGACTAGAGCGATCCCTCACTGTCACCCATTTGCCCGGCTGCACAGGCTCTACTTCAGCCAGAACCGACTCATGTAAAGTGTGCACTATTCTATGCGCATCCAAAACATCTAAAGCACTAGCACTCTTACTATCCTCAATTAAAGTTTGGATGCGTGTTTCTAATTCTGAAATCTTCTCTGTCAACCTAACTGTCTCCTTACATTTATCACATATAAATCCTATATTGTCGACAGAGAAGCCTATACTAAACATGTGACATGAAGTGCAAGTGACAATAACAGGACAAGACATTACTCACCGTGTTTGTTGAGTGATTCTTACTCACCTGAGCTTTTTATGAACTCAAAGGCGCGGACGCGCGAGAGAAAAATAAATAAATAAAATAGCTGAGCGCACGGGTGGCGCGTTAACAGGCTAGCGAATTACTAGCGTTTTGTGCTAGTAGTACTAATAACAAAAGCTAGCGATGTCAGGTTAATCTGAGATGTTGGGTAAAATGTAGTAGTATAAACAACTAGAAATGGTAGTAAAATGATGGTTCAAAACAAAGAAATATATGGCTAAGACGGAGCTTATCGCACCGAATCAAACAAACACACTCACAGCAGGCAGCGAGGCAGACAGGAGCAATCGATCAGACAGGAGCAATCCATGATGCGAGTTCTGCCTCCTCTCTGTCAGTGAAGTCCATTCTGAAACGCGTCCGAAAATGAACCATAACTCAGCGAATACTCAGTCAAACAGGCATACAGACACACAGGCATGAAGCTTGAATTCTCTTCTTTTAAATGAAGTGATTTTTATTTAAAAAAAAAATATTTTCTGTTTATGTAATCTTTATGAAAAGAGAGAGATGTCAGTCATTCTCATCTCAGCTCATTACGTTTTAATCTGCCCCGCCCACGGAGAGTGCGCGCTATTCAAACGCAAATGACTGAGGCGATCCGTGCAAACTGTGAACGCCCCCATATCAGCTCGAGAAAACACATCAAGCTTATTCAGATCATTGTGTCTCGCAGCGCTGTGAGGAATAATAATTATAATATAAAATGTGCCTCAGAAGTGCTGGTATTTCGAGGAGCAACGGATGGAATACTGTAGTAAGTTTTTTTCATTCTCAAGTAAATCGCGTTTCTGTGTGAATGAATGAACGGCAGAGATGCGCTGTTTACCACAACTCGCAAAAAGACGGTTTAAATTTGAATTGCGTTTCTGTGTGTGAATGAATGATCTGCTTTTAGCAAACTATTTTGCTATACTGAGTAAAAATCGACTGAAATATGTTGAAATAAAATGTATTTGTATAAGCAACGTATTAAACTGCAAATTAACATTTATATTCCTTATAATAAAAACTAAAGACCTATGTTACAGACATATGAAAGACAACATTTGACTAGTTTTGGATAGATTACATATTTTTACTGTAAAATATCTGCCACCTCAAATAAGCTTTTGTTTGCCAATTTTTGCTAATATGTTAAATATAGTATGTTTTGTCAATGTAGGCTATATTCAAAGTAATGAATCCTTAACTTTGAAATATGTATGATAAAATGTATACTTTAGTTTTTGCAAAGAAAGATTACACTTGAATTGTTGTTGTAATTCTAACCTTTTTAGTAAAAAAAAATATATTTACAAGGTAGATGTGAACAAATTTTAAAAGGTAAATATAAGCCTTTTCTTTAAATAATTTTTATTGTGTTTTATTATTGACAAATTTGGGGAGAGGATAAATATTCCAAAACTGAAAATACAGTATGACAATTAAACCGACCGTCAGCCAACAAACACAAAGGTTGCTGTGAGAACAGCAGTTAAGAGATTCAGAAGCTCGCGATCACCGCTGCCACATGCTGTAACGTCAGCACTGGGAGAGCTTCCAACAGAAGTGCCGACACACACAGGCTTGTTATTAAAGTACACTTTCAGAGATATCGACATAACAACCAATCGGCTCCGAAGCGAAAATAATGAATGGAGGGTGCATCCACTTCCCTGTTATACCCGCGCTGTAGGGCGGAGCGTGGATTGCGCACCTGCCAAAGCTCATTTGGCTTGATTTGTATACTATATCGAAGACATCTGGCTCCCTGGCGTGATCCCCATCAGTCGGTACGATCGACTAAGTCGAATGTTACCCGACTGAAAGGGAACACTATTTTGTCAAGTGGCTAACATAGCATAATCAGATGCAGCTTTATTTTTAGTAACAGTAATGCAGCATTTTCTCAATCATACAATATTAAATTAATTGCATGCCATTTAGCAACACAAACCATCCAGCATTTATTAATATGATATTCTAATATTGATCTAGCTTACTGCAGTGTGCAACAAGGGTCTCATAGCAGCCGGCGAGTGAATGCAAAGAGTAACATTATAACATCATTTTCAACACACAATACGCAGACCTGAAGAAGTGGAGGCGGGGTCTGCGGCATAATAAAAGTTTTGCTGCTCTCGAGCCGTGTCTCACGCTCATCTCTCATTAGCAATCGCTCCAGCAGCCTCGTTCCGCTCCCACAGCACTCGCCCCTGCTCTGCTTCATACTACATAATACTCATGATGAGCAAACAACAACTCCCATGATTCCACGCTCAATCTCGGCGTCATCAAGCTACGCCTTTGTTTTGAATAGGCGACCTCTAGCGGCGAAAAACTACATATTGTGCCTTTAAATTATATGAAAGCAAGTAATTGTTAACTCGCCTATTATTTTATTGCAGTTATGTATCAACCAACTTTTCATGTGTGGATACCATTTTTGCAAAAAAAATAAAAAATAAACAAACAAACAAATAAAAAAAAACTGCATGAGGGAGCATGTCTTGGGACCCCACTAAAATGGTTCACACTTCATACTTTTATTCACAAATACATATTGATCAACACATACAAAGCTCAACAAATAGGGTAAACATGAAAGCTCAACCTGCTTGCTTGACGCCGGAGAATGAATATTGAGCTTCCAAGACACATATTTGAGACATTTTTAATATTTGATAATAGCTTGATATATGCGTTTTGTGTTTATTAATGTTTGTATGTGAATAAAAGCCTAAATTGAATCTACCCTGACAGAATCCATACAGGTTCCAAACAAGGTCAAAGTAGAATGAACCGTAGTGGTGTTTACATTTACATTTACATTTATTCATTTAGCTGACGCTTTTATCCAAAGCGACTTACAATTGCTATACATGTCAGAGGTCGCACGCCTCTGGAGCAACTAGGGGTTAAGTGTCTTGCTCAGGGACACATGGTGTCTCACAGTGGATTCGAACCCGGGTCTCTCACACCAAAGGCATGTGTCTTATCCACTGCGCCATCACCACCCTATGTTTCGTCCCTGAATAAATCAGTGTGTTTGAACGAATCAGCTAGAACACACTAAATAAAAAAACAAAACAACAAGAAGTGAAAATCAGTAAAAAGTCCCAGTGCTTTTGGGCAGTATGCACTGTTGGAACTCAGCCAATCAGATTCGAGGAACATCAACTAACTCTGTTGTATAATAGTGTTTTGTGTGACAATCTGTGAAGTTTTCATACCTGGTGAAATGTGACATCTTGAACTGTGCAATCTCTGAGCGAATACAATACAATACAATATTTATTTATAAAGCACATTTAAAAACAACCAATGCTGACCAAAGTGCTGTACAGAACAGAAAAAATAAAAATAAAAAATAAAAATAAAACAACTAATAAAGAAACACAAAAAAAATATATAGCTGACTGATCTGGGGTGTCTCAGCGATGAAGGGCCCAAGCCGGTGGCACCGCCACCCCGTTGCCTTTAGTTACCTAAAGGCACCGGGGTGGCGGTGCCGCCGGCTTTGGCCCTTCATCGCTGCTCGCAGCTATATATATATATATATATGTATATTTATATATACATACATACATATATATATATATATATATATATATATATATATATATATAAGACAGAAAATATTACTTGTCTTAACTTATTCTGATTTTATGATACACAAAATATTCCACAACAAATCCTTTTAATTTAATGTAAATATAAAAACGAAAGTAAGCAGTGTTGGGCTCACGTAACCCTCTCATTAGAATAAAAATATTTCAACATTTGCAATGTATTTGGATGCTGAACTACTTTTGTTATAGGCTTTGTACTTCACTCGTGTTCCAATATCGATAGAAAAAATCATCCTCTTCACACGCGCAAAAATGTGCTTGGAAACATCACAGTGGAGCTCTGCTTACTGTGAATGGTACAAATTGTACTACTGACTATTTAAACAGAGCAGTGTAATTCGTATATGTTAGGTTGACTATTTTTATTATTATATTGTATTAGGGCTATAATGAACAGGCTGCGATGTCAAGATTGCAATTCTGGAATGTGTGTGTGTGTGTGTGTGTGTGTGTGTGTGACGCGGTTGCGGTTGAACAGTGGACACATAAAAACATAAATAAAATGTTTAAGTTCATTCCTACTTCCATAGGAATACATTGAAAATGCTCGCTCTACTCCGCACCATTATCAATGTCTGTGCGGACGTCTGTATTTTACTTTCGCTTTTAAGTTAGCGATTTAAAAGCCCTCAGCGGTGTCACACGTCGATTAACTGGTGGGAAAATTTGATCACAGTCACATCCCTAATATATTTATATATAAATACAATAGGCCTACCTGAAAGAGAATTTTACTTGCCCGACCAGAGTATAGCCTGATTGGAACGTCAATAACAAAAAAATAACTTGGGAATCACTAAAACGAGAGATTGTTCTAATTTCATTACATTCATTTTAAGTTGCAATCAGCAGTTAATAATACATGTATTACTGATCAATGGTAACAAGGTTGCCCTGCTTAGGCTCATGCAGCTTCTCCAGGAGAATTGTAAACAAATGAGCGCAGCACACAAAAAAGCAACGCAGTTAACAACATACTGACTATAAAAATTACAAATATGGAGTTTTTATATATTTTCTAACATATGATAGAGTTAAGCAACCTCATTTGACGAGTAGGCAACTATTTCCTGAATACAATCACAATTGAAACTGTGACATTGATTTCATACAACAGGTTAATAAACAGTTACAATTAAGTCACTTACATTTTAGATGCAATATTGACTGTTTTTGTTCTGTTTCAGCAGCAAAAATAGTTAAACAAAGATCACAGCAGAACCATTGCACATTTCACAGCAACTTGTTTTCTCATTACTGAATGATTCAGCATTTTGAAACGAATCGGTTGACTCAAAGATTCAATGGTCAATCCATAAACATCTGTCTCAATCATGAATGACTCAGTCATTCGAACGAATCGTTTGAACGAATGAATCAATGACTCGCTCATTAAGATGGTCGCCTGGCGACACCTGATGGCGGTTTAGTGTTATGTTTAAAAGTATCATTTTTTCCAACATGCACCATTATCAATGTCCGTGCAGACGTCCGTTTTTTACTTTCACTTTTATATTAGCGATTTAAAAGCTCCCGCTCGTGTCACACGTCGATTAACCGATGGGAAAATATCCTCACAGTCATATACCTAATAAATTTATATTTAAATACAATAGGCCTACCTAGTAAAACGTTTTATATACTATTTTGATATCCTTTTGGACACAAGAGGGCAGTATAGCCCTATGTTTGCTTTTTTGTTGAACCAAATAGCACTAAATAGCCTGTTTTTAACTTTTTCATACTCCTTGAATTGCAAAAACAGAATAAAATGGGTTTAGTTCTAATATTTGTATAATTTTATATAAAAATAAATGGTGTATAATTACATTTTTAGAAGTTATGAGATGTTTCCTGCTTCCTTTTTGACATTAATTTAATCCCTCGCCATAGCAAAATCGTTTGAGATATTCAATATCCGTTTACAATTTAGCATCATTAATATATTTTTATCATGTTGAAAAAGTTTGGTGGGAATAAAATAAACCTTTTAGGAGGAGTAACTAAAAACTCAGAGGCTGATTTAACAAAAAATCCATATTCAGACCAAAATATCTGACACCCTGTTGGTCGTAGCTAATAACTGTCATTTAGAAAGTTGTCCGGCTCGATGAGAACAATATACGTACCAAGTTTTTTGATTCTAGGTAAAACTAAGCCCCCATTTTTGACTAAAGGTGGCGCTACTGAGCCCCTCACCACGCCCGTTTCTGAAACTTTGCACATGTCTACTGGATAATAAGTGTGATGTGTCTGTCGAGTTTCATGCAATTTCAAGTATGTTAAGAGTCTCAAAAGCATCAAAAAAGAATATTAAAGTTTGATGCGTTGCCACGACAACAGTATCTAAGATATCAATAATCCTTTCACAGGCCTACATCTGCCATGTGTCTACATTATACACATAAAGTTTGAAGCAAATCAGGTAAAAATAAGAGGGTGATTTCAAAGCATTTTGAAAGTGACACACTTCCTGCTGCCAGTTGGTGGCAATATAACTTTGACTCACAATAGTTACATACATGTGATCGGCCTCTTACCACGAACACACTGCTGAAGTTTCATTAAGATTAGTTAATGTATGCAGAAGTTATAACACTTCGTTTTTATCTTTTCTCGCCATAAATTCGTTTCCTCGCCACGGCCAAACCGTTCAAGATATCAAAAATCCGTCCGCAATTTAGCATCCTCAATGTCTTGACTTCATGCTGACCGAGTTTGGAGGCGAGTGGATGAATTCTCTAGGAGGAGTACATCAAATTCCACAGCATGCGTTTTTCAAACAACCCATAATAGCCGACTTCCTGTTGGGCGGAGCTAATAACTTAGAGTGCGGAAGTTGTTCGGCCCGATGAGATCTATATGTGTACCGAGTTTCATATTAATTCATGCAAGTGTGTTTGATATGTGGACCAAGTTTTCAGACCGTGTTCAAGGGGGCGCTGTTGAGTCCCCCTGCCACGCCCAGGTACCAGTTTCAGCCCAGCCCTGATGGCCGCGGGTTCTGACCTGTATGAAAAGTTTCAAGAGTTTTTGAGCACGTTAAGGGCCCCAAAAGCCCCTGAAACCTTGAAAAACAAAGATTAAATGGAATAGACAAATCCCCCCCACCCTCTCCACACACACACACACACACACACACACGCACACACACAGAGACAGAGAGAGAGAGAGAATATTCTCCAGAAAATCCACATTCAAACCAAAATATCTGATTTTCTGATGGTCTGAGCTAATGACTGTAAATTAGAAAGTTGTCCGGTTTGATGAGAACAATATTTATACCAAGTTTTGTGATTCTATGAAAAACTAAGCCCCCATTATTGACTAAAGGTGACGCTACTGAGCCATTCCACCACGCCCGTTTCTGAAACTTTGCACATGTCTACTGGATAATAAATGTGATGTGTCTGTCGAGTTTCATGCATTTTCAAGTATGTGAAGAGTCTCAAAAGCATCCGAAAAGAATATTAAAGTTTGATGCGTTGCCACGGCAACAGTATCTAAGATATCAATAATCCTTTCACAGGTCTACATCTGCCGTGTGTCTACATTATACACATAAAGTTTTAAGCAAATCGGGTAAAAATAAGAGGGTGATTTCAAAGCATTTTGAAAGTGACACACTTCCTGTTGCCAGTTGGTGGCGCTATAACTTTGACTCACAAAGATCACATCCATGTGATCGGCCTCTTACAACGAACACACTGCGGAAGTTTTATCAAGATCTGTCAATGTATGCTGAAGTTATAACACACTTCCTGTTTCTCTTTTCTCGCCATAAATTCGTGTCCTCGCCACGGCCAAACCGTTCGAGATTTCAAAAATCTGTCCGCAATTTAGCATCCTCAATGTCTTGACTTCATGCACACCGAGTTTCGAGGGGATTGGATGAATTCTCTAGGAGGAGTATTTCAAATTCCAGAGCGTACGTTTTTCAAACAACCCATAATAGCTGACTTCCTGTTGGGCGGAGCTAATAACATAGAGTGCGGAAGTTGTTCGGCCTGATGAGATCTATATGTGTACCGAGTTTCATACTAATACGTTCTTGTATGTGTTGAGCACCCCTGCCACGCCCGGGTACCAGCTTCAGCCCGGCCCTGATGGCCGCGGGTTCTGACATGTGTGCAAAGTTTCATGAGTTTTCGAGCATGTTAAACGCCCCAAAAGCCCCCGAACCCTTGAAGAACAATGATAAATAGAGCAGCAGCATATATATAAATATAGCTGCGAGCAGCGATTACGGGCCCAAGCCGGTGGCACCGCAACCCCGGTGCCTTTACCTAAAGGCACCGGGGTGGCGGTACCGCCGGCTTTGGCCCTTCAGCTATATATATACATATATATATATATATATATATACACACACACATATATAAATATATAAAAGACAGAAAATATTACTTGACTTACCTTATTCTGATTTTACGATACACTCAAAATATTCCACAACAAATCCTTTCAATTTAATGTA
Source organism: Scardinius erythrophthalmus (assembly GCF_964197995.2). Classification (NCBI taxonomy): domain Eukaryota; kingdom Metazoa; phylum Chordata; class Actinopteri; order Cypriniformes; family Leuciscidae; genus Scardinius; species Scardinius erythrophthalmus. Next base: position 41,190 of record NW_028296266.1, read on the forward strand.
AAAATAAAAATGAAAGTAAGCAGTGTTGGGTTCACGTAACCCTCTTATTAAAATCAAAATGTTTCAACATTTGCCATGTATTTGGATGCTAAACTATTCTTTATTATAGGCTTTGTTCTTCACTCGTGTTCCAATATTGATGGAAAAAATCATCCTCTTCACACGCGCAAAAATGTGCTTGGAAACATCACAGTGGAGCGGTGCTTACTGTGAATGTACGAATTGTACTACTGACTATTTAGAGCAGTGTAATTTTTATATGTTAGGTTGACTATTTTATTATTATATTTTATTAAGGCTATAATGATCAGGCTGCGATGTCAAGATTGCAATGCTGGAATGTGTGTGTGTGTGTGTGTGTGTGTGTGTGTGTGTGTGTGTGTGTGTGTGTGTGTGTGTGTGTGTGTGTGTATGTGTGTTCATGTTTTTCTATCCCGGTGGGGACTTCAACCTGAATGCACACAGACTCATGGGGACTCGTGTCACAGTGGGGACCTAAATAGAGGTCCCCATGGGTAAACAAGCTTATAAATCATACAGAATTAATTTTTTTGGAAATGTAAAAATGCAGAAAGTTTTCTGTGATGGGTAGGTTTAGGGGTAGGGTTAGTGTGAGGAGATAGAATATACAGTTTGTAAAGTATAAAAACCATTAAGTCTATGGAGAGTCCCCACAAAGATAGTAAACCGTGTTTGTGTGTGTGTGTGTGTGCGTGTGTGTGTGCGTGTGTGTGTGTGTGTGTGTGTGTGGCCTGGGCGCGATGGAACAGTGGACACATAAAAACATACTCCGTCATTATACAGGACGACATTCAAACTGCAAAGTGTTAACTTATATTTTTGTACAGTCGCAATAAAACACAACATTGTGCTTTTGTAAAATAATTTCAAGCAATCCACCCCCCGAAAGGCGCTAATTTTAAAATTAAACTAAAATGCTCATGGCTGCACGGGCATTTTATAATGGTGCGCATCCACGACGAGAAACGAGCAGAACAGAGTGAATGTTTTTCAGTTAATTCCTACTTCAATAGGAATTCATTTGAAACGCCCGCTCAACCACTATCAATGTCAGTGCGGACGAACATATTTTACTTTCGTTTTTAAGTCGGCGATTCAAAAGCCCACAGCGGTGTCACACGTCGAATAACCGGTGGTAAAATATTCTCACCGTCACATACCTAGTATATTTTTATGTAGATACAATAGGCCTACCTGATTTTGAACACAAGAGGGCAGTATAGCCCTATGTATGACTTGACTTTTATGGGACTAAATAGTACAATTACTATTTTTAAACTCATAAATAATTATTAAATTGAAAAAAAAAAAGAATAAAATGGGTTTGGTTGTGATATTTGTATACTTTTATATAGAAATAAATGGTGTATAATTACATTTTTAAAAGATGACGCTTTTAGTGTTTCATTTTTGTACATTACTTTAGTCCCTCACTATAGCAAAACCGTTTGAGATGTTTAATATCCGTTCACAATTTAGCATCTTGAATGTATTTTCATCATTTTGAAAAAGTTTGGTGTGAATAAAATAAGCCAGTTTGGAAGAGTAGCTAAAAACTCAGAGTCTGAAATATCCAAAAAATCCACATTCAAACCAAAATATCTGACTTCCTTTTGCTTGGAGCTAATGACTGAAAATTAGAAAGTTGTCCGGCTCGGTGAGACCAATATATATACTGATGTTTGTAACTGTTGGTAAAACTAACCCCCCCACTTTTGTCAAAAGCATGTTGAAAGTGACACACTTCCTGCTGCCAGTTGGTGGCGCTATAACTTTGACTCACAGTAGTTACATCCATCTGATCGGCCTCTTACCACGAACACACTGCTGAAGTTTCATCAAGATCAGTTAATGTATGCATAAGTTATTCCACTTCGTGTTTCTCTTTTCTCGCCATAAATTCGTTTCCTCGCCACGGCCAAACCGTTCGAGGTATAACAAAAATCCGTTCGCAATTTAGCATCCTCAATTTCTTGACTTCATGCACACCGAGTTTGGTGGGGATGGGATGAATCCTCTAGGAGGAGTACTTCACATTCCACAGCAAGCGTTTTCCAAACAACCCATAATAGCCGACTTCCTGTTGGGCTGGCGTGAAACTTGACAGAGGGAAAGTTGTTCGGCCCGATGAGATCTATATGTGTACCGAGTTTCATATTAATTCATGCAAGCGTGTTTGATATATGGACCAAGTTTTCAGACCCCGTTCAAGAGGACGCTGTTGAGCCCCCCTGCCACACCCAGGTACCAGCTTCAGCCCGGCCCTGATGGCCGCAGGTTCTGACCTGTGTGCAAAATTTCAAGAGTTTTTGAGCACGTTAAGGACCCCAAAAGTGCCCGAAAGGTTGACAGAAAAATAAGAATAATAATAATAAAATATAGCTGCGAGCAGCGATTACGGGCCTAAGCCGGTGGCACCGCAACCCCGGAGCCTTTAGTTACCTAAAGGCACCGGGGATGGCGGTGCCGCCGGCTTTGGCCCTTCATCGCTGCTCGCAGCTATATTATATATATATATATATATATATATATATATATATATATATATATATATATATATATATATATATATATATATGTATATAAATATCTATCTATCTATCTATCTATCTATCTATCTATCTATCTATATATATATATATATACACACACACACACACACACACATACATATACATATATATATATATATATATATATATATATACACGTATATATATAAATAAGACAGAAAATATTACTTGTCTTACCTTATTCTGATTTTATGATACACTCAAAATATTCCACAACAAATCCTTTAAATTTAATGTAAAAAAAAAAACGAAAGTAAGCAGTGTTGGTCTCACGTAACCCTCTCATTAGAATCAAAATGTTTCAATATTTGCGATGTATTTGGATGCTAAACTATTCTTTTTTTATAGGCTTTGTACTTCACTCGTGTTCCAATATCGATGGAAAAAATCATCCTCTTCACACGCGCAAAAATGTGCTTGGAAACATCACAGTGGAGCTCTGCTTTCTGTGAATGGTACAAATTGTACTACTGACTATTTAAACAGAGCAGTGTAATTCGTTTATGTTAGGTTGACTATTTTTATTATTATATTGTATTAGGGCTATAATGAACAGGCTGCGATGTCAAGATTGCAATTCTGGAATGTGTGTGTGTGTGTGACGCGGTTGCGGTTGAACAGTGGACACAAAAACATAAATAAAATGTTTTAGTTAATTCCTACATCCATAGGAATACATTGAAAATGCTCGCTCTACTCCGCACCATTATCAATGTCTGTGCGGACGTCTGTATTTTACTAGTATATAGTATACTATAGTTAGCGATTTAAAAGCCCTCAGCGGTGTCACACGTTGATTAACCGGTGGGAAAATTTTATCACAGTCACATCCCTAATATATTTATATATAAATACAATAGGCCTACCTGAAAGAGAATTTTACTTGCCCGACCAGAGTATAGCCTGATTAGAATGTCAATAACAAAAAAATAACTTGGGAGTCACTAAAACGAGAGATTATTCTAATTTCATTACATTCATTTTAAGTTGCAATCAGCAGTTAAAAATGAATGTATTACTGATCAATGGTAACAAGGTTGCACTGCTGAGGCTCATGCTGCTTCTCCAGGAGAATTGTAAACAAATGAGCGCAGCACACAAAAAAGCAAACCAGTTAACAACATACTGACTATAAAAATTACAAATATGGAGTTTTTATATATTTTATAACATATGATAGAGTTAAGCAACCTCACTTGACGAGTAGGCAACTATTTCCTGAATACAATCACGATTGAAACTGTGACATTGATTTCATACAACAGGTTAATGAACAGTTACAATTAAGTCACTTACATTTTAGATGCAATATTGACTGTTTTTGTTCTGTTTCAGCAGCAAAAATAGTTAAACAAAGATCACAGCAGAACCATTGCGCATCTCACAGCAACTTGTTTTCTCATTACTGAATGATTCAGCATTTTGAAACGAATCGGTTGACTTAAAGATTCAATGGTCAATCCATAAACATCTGTCTCAATCATGAATGACTCAGTCATTGGAACGAATTGTTTGAACTCATAGGCTTATTCAACAAAAAATCCATATTCAGACCAAAATATCTGACATGCTGTTGGTCGTAGCTAATAACTGTCAATTAGAAAGTTGTCCGGCTCCATGAGACCAATATACGTACTGATTTTTGTAATTGTGGGTAAAACTAACCCCCCCACTTTTGTCAAAAGCATGTTGAAAGTGACACACTTCCTGCTGCCAGTTGGTGGCACTATAACTTTGACTCACAATAGTTACATCCATCTGATCGGCCTCTTACCACGAACACACTGCTGAAGTTTCATCAAGATCAGTTAATGTATGCAGAAGTTATTCCACTTCATGTTTCTCTTTTCTCGCCATAAATTCGATTCCTCGCCACGGCCAAACCGTTCGAGATATCAAAAATCCGTCCGCAATTTAGCATCCTCAATGACTTGACTTCATGCACACCGAGTTTGGTGGGGATTGGATGAATTCTCTAGGAGGAGTACTTCGCATTCCACAGCAAGCGTTTTCCAAACAACCCATAATAGCCGACTTCCTGTTGGGCTGGCGTAAAACTTGACGGGGGAAAAGTTGTTTTGCACGATGAGATCTATATTTGTACCGAATTTCATAGTAATTCATGCAAGCGTGTTTGATCTATGGACCAAGTTTTCAGACCCAGTTCAAGGGGGTGCTGTTGAGCCCCCCTGCCACGCCCGGGTACCAGCTTCAGCCCGGCCCTGATGCCAGGGTGTTCTGACTTGTGTGCAAAGTTTCAAGAGTTTTTGAGTACGTTAAGGACCCCAAAAGCCCCTGAAACCTTGATTAACAATATAAAAGCAATAGTCAGATCCCCCCTCCCTTCACACACACAGAGACACAGAGAGAGGGAGAGAAAATTCTCCAGAAAATCCACATTCAAACCAAAATATCTCTCTTCCTCTTGGTCCGAGCTAGTTACTGTAAATTAGAAAGTTGTCCGTCTTGATGAGAACAATACACATACCAAGTTTTGTTGCTGTTGATAAAACGAACCCCCCCACTTTTGACTAAAGGTGGCGCTACTGAGCCATTTCACCACGCCCGTTTCTGAAACTTTGCACATGTCTACTGGATAATACATGTGATGTGTCTGTCGAGTTTCATGCATTTTCAAGCATGTGAAGAGTCTCAAAAGCATCCGTCTCAAAAGCATCCGAAAAGAATATTAAAGTTTGATGCGTTGCCACGGCAACAGTATCTAAGATATCAATAATCTTTTCACAGGTCTACATCTGCCGTGTGTCTACATTATACACATAAAGTTTGAAGCAAATCGGGTAAAAATAAGAGGGTGATTTCAAAGCATTTTGAAAGTGACACACTTCCTGTTGCCAGTTGGTGGCGCTATAACTTTGACTCACAAATGTCACATCCATGTGATCGGCCTCTTACAACTAACACACAGCTGAAGATTCATCAAGATCAGTTAATGTATGCAGAAGTTATAACACACTTCCTGTTTGAATTATTCGACATAAATTCGTTTCCTTGCCACGGCCAAACCGTTCGAGATATCAAAAATCCGTCCGCAATTTAGCATCCTCAATGTCTTGACTTCATGCCGACCGAGTTTGGAGGCGAATGGATGAATTTCCTAGGAGGAGTACTTCAAATTCCACAGCATGCGTTTCCAAACAACCTATAATAGCCGACTTCCTGTTGGTCTGCCGTAAAACTTAGAGCACGAAAGTTGTTCGGCCCTATGAGGTCTATATGTGTACCGAGTTTCATATTATTACATGCAAGCGTGTCTGATTTATGGACAAGTGTTCGGATCCCGTTCCAGGGGGCGCTGTCGAGGCCCCCTGCCACGCCCGGGTACCAGCTTCAGCCCAGCCCTGATGGCCGCAGGTTCTGACCTGTGTGCAAAATTTCAAGAGTTTTCGAGCATGTTAAGGGCCCCAAAAGTGCCCGAAAGTTTGACAAAATAATAATAATAATAATAAATATAGCTGCGAGCAGCGATTGCGGGCCCAAGCCGGTGGCACCGCCACCCTGGTGCCTTTAGTTACACTAAAGGTACCGAGGTGGCGGTGTCACCGGTTTGGGCCCTCCATCGCTGCTCGCAGCTATATTTATATATTTTTATATATATTATATATATATATATATATATATATATATATATATATATATAATATATATATATATAGACACACACACACACACACACACACATATATATATATATATATATATATATATATATATATATATATCAGACAAGTAATATTCTTTATCGTCACTTAAAAAAAATATATATATATATTCTTTTTTCCCCCTATTTTTATATATATAAAATATATTAATAATTATTAATATATTAATAATTAATTATTAATTATTATTATAATAATTAATATTAATATATATATAATTACCTTTTTTTGGATGCTAAACTATTGTTTATTATATGCTTTGTACTTCACTCACATTCCAAAATCGAAGGAAAAAATTATCCTCTTCACATGCGCAAAAATGTGCTTGGAAAATTCACAGTGGAGCGGTGCTTACTGTGAATGTACGAATTGTACTACTGACTATTTAGAGCAGTGTAATTTTTATATGTTAGGTTGACCATTTTATTATTATATTTTATTAAGGCTATAATGAACAGGCTGCAATGTCAAGATTGCAATGCTGGAATGTGTGTGTGTGTGTGTGTGTGTGTGTGTGTGTGTGTGTGTGTGTGTGTGTGTGTGTGTGTGTGTGTGTGTGTGTGCGTGTGTGTGTGTGTGTGTGTGTGTGATTGAACAGTGGACACATAAAAACATACTCCGTCATTATACAGGACGACATTCAAACTGCAAAGTGTTAACTTATATTTGTGTACAGTCGCAATAAAACACAACATTGTGCTTTTGTAAAATAATTTCAAGCAATCCACCCCCCGAAAGGCGCTAATTGTAAAATGAAACTAAAATGCTCATGGCTGCACGGGCATTCATAACGGTGCGCATCCACGGCGAGGAACGAGCAGAACAGAGTGAACGTTTTTCAGTTAATTCCTACTTCCATAGGAATTCATTTGAAACGCTCGCTCAACCACTATCAATGTCAGTGCGGACGAGCATATTTTACTTTCGTTTTTAAGTTGGCGATTCAAAAGCCCCCAGCGGTGTCACACATAGATTAACCAGTGGTAAAATATTCTCACCGTCACAAACCTAGTATATTTTTATGTAGATACAATAGGCCTACCTGATTTTGAACACAAGAGGGCAGTATTAGCCCTATGTATGACTTGACTTTTATGGGACTAAATAGTACAATTACTATTTTTAAACTTATAAATAATTATTAAATTGAAAAAAAAAAAAAGAATAAAATGGGTTTAGTTGTGATATTTGTATACTTTTATATAGAAATTAATGGTTTTTAATTACATTTTTAGAAGATGAGGCTTTTAGTTTCCTTTTTGTACATTACTTTAGTCCCTCACTATAGCAAAACCGTTTGAGATATTTATTATCCATTCACAATTTAGCATATTTAATGTATTTTCATCATGTTGAAAAAGTTCGGTGGGAATAAAATAAATAGTTTAAGAGGAGTGGCTAAAAATTCAGAGGCTGATTTTGCAAAAAAATCCACATTCAGACCAAAATATCTGACTTCCTGATGGCTGGAGCTAATGAATGTAAATTAGAAAGTTGTCCGGCTTGATGAAAACAATATACATACTATTTTTTTTTTACTGTAGTTAAAACTAACCCCCCCACTTTTGTCAAAAGCATGTTGAAAGTGACACACTTCCTGCTGCCAGGTGGTGGCGCTATAACTTTGACTCACAAAAGTCACATTAATGTGATCGGCCTCTGACAACGAACACACTGCTGAAGTTTTATCAAGATCAGTCAATGTATGCAGAAGTTATAACACACTTCCTGTTTCTCTTTTCTCGCTATAAATTTGTTTCCTCCCTACGGCCAAACCGTTCGAGATATCAAAAATCCGTCCGCAATTTAACATCCCCAATGTTTTGACTTCAAGCTGCCCGAATTTGCTGGGGATCGGATGAATTCTGTAGGAGAAGTACATTAAATTCCACAGCATGTGTTTTTCAAACAACCCTAAATAGTAGGGGTGCAACGGATCAAAAAACTCACGGTTCGGATCGTTTCTCGGATCAGAGTCACGGATCGGATAATTTTTCGGATCAGCAAAAAAAAAAGACAAGACAAGACAAATAAACACAAGTTTTGTCTTTTTGTTTATTAACATTTTTAAAATATTAAATTAAAATATATAAAATCAACAGTGGGTGCGCGACGGGTTCATTCCATGAAGCGTGACTATAAACACACTGATTGTGTTTGTGATGGCTTTAGCCCGGTCTGATTGTGCAACGTTGAGCAGCCTTCGTTTTCACTCCTGTCAGCGAAACACCGGGGTGATGTCGCTTCAAATGCGTGGCCATGCTTGATGTGTTTCCACGGATGTCCCGATACCACTTTTTCACTTCCGATACGATACCGATGCCGCAGCATATCGGCTATTTGCCGATACCGATATCAATCCGATATTTTTATTTTATTCTTGAACTAATACTACTAATAATAAAATATATGGAAGCACTTTGCTCAATTAGCCACATAAAAACATCTCACTCAAATGGAGAACAAATACTTCTCCAGTATATAGTCCACAACAACAGTTGATAATGAAAGACTGTCACCCTTTATTCAAAAGA
>NW_028296266.1:52500-54873 GCF_964197995.2 Scardinius erythrophthalmus
GCAAGCGTTTTCCAAACAACCCATAATAGCCGACTTCCTGTTGGGCTGGCGTAAAACTTGACCGGGGAAAAGTTGTTTGGCCCGATGAGATCTATATGTGTACCGAGTTTCATATTAATTCATGCAAGCGTGTTTGATCTATGGACCAAGTTTTCAGACCCAGTTCAAGGGGGCGCTGTTGAGCCCCCCTGCCACGCCCGGGTACCAGCTTCAGCCCGGCCCTGATGCCAGGGGGTTCTGACTTGTGTGCAAAGTTTCAAGAGTTTTTGAGCACGTTAAGGACCCCAAAAGCCCCTGAAATCTTGATTAACAATATAAAAGCAATAGTCAAATCCCCCCCTCCCCTCACACACACAGAGACACAGAGAGAGGGAGAGAAAATTCTCCAGAAAATCCACATTCAAACCAAAATATCTCTCTTCCTCTTGGTCCGAGCTGGTTACTGTAAATTAGAAAGTTGTCCGTCTTGATGAGAACAATACACATACCAAGTTTTGTTGCTGTTGATAAAACTAACCCCCCCACTTTTGACTAAAGGTGGCGCTACTGAGCCATTTCACCACGCCCGTTTCTGAAACTTTGCACATGTCTACTGGATAATAAATGTGATGTGTCTGTCGAGTTTCATGCATTTTCAAGCATGTGAAGAGTCTCAAAAGCATCCGAAAAGAATAATAAAGTTTGATGCGTTGCCACGGCAACAGTATCTAAGATATCAATAATCCTTTCACAGGTCTACATCTGCCGTGTGTCTACATTATACACATAAAGTTTGAAGCAAATCGGGTAAAAATAAGAGGGTGAATTCAAAGCATTTTGAAAGTGACACACTTCCTGTTGCCAGTTGGTGGCGCTATAACTTTGACTCACAAATGTCACATCCATGTGATCGGCCTCTTACAACTAACACACAGCTGAAGTTTCATCAAGATCAGTTAATGTATGCAGAAGTTATAACACACTTCCTGTTTGAATTATTCGCCATAAATTCGTTTCCTTGCCACGGCCAAACCGTTCGAGATATCAAAAATCCGTCCGCAATTTAGCATCCTCAGTGTCTTGACTTCATGCACACCGAGTTTGGAGGCGAATGGATGAATTTCCTAGGAGGAGTACTTCAAATTCCACAGCATGCGTTTCCAAACAACCTATAATAGCCGACTTCCTGTTGGTCTGGCGTAAAACTTAGAGCACGAAAGTTGTTCGGCCCTATGAGGTCTATATGTGTACCGAGTTTCATATTATTACATGCAAGCGTGTCTGATTTATGGACAAGTGTTCGGATCCCGTTCCAGGGGGCGCTGTCGAGGCCCCCTGCCACGCCCGGGTACCAGCTTCAGCCCGGCCCTGATGGCCGCGGGTTCTGACCTGTGTGCAAAATTTCAAGAGTTTTCGAGCATGTTAAGGGCCCCAAAAGTGCCCGAAAGGTTGACAAAATAATAATAAATATAGCTGCGAGCAGCGATTACGGGCCCAAGCCGGTGGCACCGCAACCCCGGTGCCTTTAGTTACCTAAAGGCACCGGGGTGGCGGTACCGCCGGCTTTGGCCCTCCATCGCTGCTCGCAGCTATATATATATATATATATATATATATATTATTGTTCAAAAGTTTGGGGTCAGTAAGATTTTTAATGTTTTTAGGAGAAGTCTCTTCTGCTCACCAAGGCTGCATTTATTGATTAAAAATACAAACAAAAACAGTAATATTGTGAAATATTATTCCAATTTAAAACAGCTGTTTTCAATTTTTAAATATTTTACATAGTAATTCATTTCTGTGATCAAAGTTGAGTTTTCAGCATCATTACTCCAGTCTTCAGTGTCACATGATCCTTCAGAAATCATACTAATATGATGATTGATGCTCAATAAATATTCTTTATTATTTTCAATGTTGAAAACAGTTGTGTACAGATTTTTTTTTTTCAAAATGCTTTGATGAATGTAAAGTTCAAAAGAACAGCATATATTTCAAATATATATATTTTTAACATTATAAATGTCTTTACTGTAACTGTTGATCAGTTTAACTCATCCTTCATAAATAAAAGTACTGATTTATTTTATTTATTTCCCCAAAAAATAAAATTTTAATTATTACTAACCCAAAACTTTTGAGCGGTAGTGTTTAACGTTACAAAAGCTTTAGATTTCAGATAAATGCTGTTCTTTTGAACTTTCTATTCATCAAAGACTGTACACAACTGTTTTCGACATTTAAAATAATAATGAATGTTTCTTGAGTATCAATCATCATATTAGAATAATTTCTGAAGGATCATGTGACAGTGACGACTGGAGTAATGATGCTGAAAACTCAGCTTTGATCACAGGAATAAATAACAGTTTAAAATATATTAAAATAGAAAGC
>NW_028296265.1:0-54690 GCF_964197995.2 Scardinius erythrophthalmus
AGGTGGTTGCTAGGGTGTTCTGGGAGGTTGCTATGGTGTTGCTAGGCAGTTGCTAAGGTGTTCTGGGTGGTTGCTAGGCAGTTGCTAGGGTATTCTTGGTGGTTGCTAGGCAGTTGCTAGGGTATTCTGGGTGGTTGCTATGGTGTTGCTAGGCAGTTGCTAGGGTGTTCTGGGTTGTTGCTATGGTGTTGCTAGGCAGTTGCTATGGTATTCTGGGTGGATGCTAGGGCGTTACTAGGCAGTTGCTAGGTGTTCTGGGTGGTTGCTAGGCAGTTGCTAGGGTGTTCTGGGTAGTTGCTAGAGTTTTTTGGTGGTTACTAGAGCATTTCTAGATGTTGCTAGGGTGTTCAGGGTGGTCGCTAAGGTATTTTTGGTAGTTGCTATGGTGTTACTAGGTGTTGGTAGTTGTCAAATATGGTTACTATGGAGTTTTTATAGAGTTCTTAAAATCTTTAATTTCGAGTGCCTTCAGTACGGCACTCGGCCTGCGGCCTCGTGCCTATGGCCGAATAGGCACAAGCATGGAGCGAAATCGCAAGGCCACAAGAGTAAAATTGCTTTAAAAAATAAAAAAAAATAAAAAATGTTTTTTTTTTTGTTTAGGGTGGTTGCTATGGAGCTCTTAGTGGTTGCTAGGGTGCTGTAACTGGTTGCTAGGGTGTGGCTATGAAGATTTTAGGCCATTACTTATTGGCTGCTTGATAATATAAATCCTCTGAGGGAGAGAGAGAGGGAGAGACGCAGGGGTGTCAGGCCCTTTGGAGTCTGTGTGTGTGAAAACGTCGGTTTGGATTTGAATTTTTTTAGAATGCCCAATGTAAAGTCAATGGGACTTTTTTGGCCGCTTTTTCGTCCGCTGTGCGAACATCGTACACCCGATCGCTTAGAAAAGTCATACCACACCTCTCCTCAATGAGCCGGTCGATTTGATGCCTCACTCAGGGGTCTGAGACAAACGGTGCGGGGCGCATTACGCGCCAAACTTTGTCCAGAATAATAAGAAGAATAATAATAACTAGAATGTACATTTCCTGAAGAAAATGTGAAGTGGTGCTTGCAGTGGCAAAACTCGCCACTCGGTTGCTAGGGTGTTGTACATGTTTGCATTCGAGCCAACAACCATGTCTGTACGATGTTGTGGAGCTGAAATATGGCTTCTATATGTTGCAATATGGTTGCTAGGTGGCTCTAAATGGTTGCTAGGGTGTGAATACACAGTTACCATGGTGATATTTACAGGCTGTTTTACAACTGAAACTAATGAGCCAACCCCCATCTCTATACAATATTCTGATGCAGAGATGTAGGTCTTGTAAAATGGTTGCTAGGGTACTCTGTTTGGTTGCTATGGAGATGCTTGTCAGCTGCTAATGATGAAACTACAAAGGCTTCTTGTTAGCATGAATGATATAAACCAACTCCCATCTCTATACGATGTTCTGATGCAGAGATATACGTTTTGCTAAACGGTTGCTAGGGTACTCTATTTGGTTGCTAGCGAGTGGCTTGTCAGCTGCCAATCATGAAACTCCAAAGGCTTCTTGTCACTATGAATGATATAAACCAACTCCCATGCCTCTGCGACATTCAGAATGGAAGATATGCCTCTTTGGATTTTGGTTGCTAGGGTACACTGTTTGGTTGCTAGGGAGTGGCTTGTCAGCTGTCAATGATGAAATTCCAAAGGCTTCTTGTCATTTTGAATTATATAATCCAACTCCCATGCCTCTGTGACATTCAGAATGTAAGATATGCCTCTTTGGATTTTGGTTGCTAGGGTACTCTTTTTGGTTGCTATGGAGTTACTTGGCACCTGCCAATGATGCAATTCCAAAGGCTTCTTGTCACTATGAATGATATAAACCAACTCCCATGCCTCTGTGACATTCAGAATGGAAGATATCCCTCTTTGGATTGTTGTTGCTAAGGTGCTCGACAATGGTTGCTAGGGAGGGGCTAGGAAGTGTTGAGGTGATTTATGATTGGCCGTTTGCTGCCCTGAGTCAAACTTGTGTTAACCCCATCTCTTTATGATGTTCTGATGCAGAGATATAGGTCTTGCAAAATGGTTGCTAGGGTACTCTGTTTGGTTGCTAGGGAGTGGCTTGGCAGCTGCCAATCATGAAACTCCAAAGGCTGCTTGTCAGTATGTATGATATAAACCAACTCCCATGCCTCTGTGACATTCAGAATAGAAGATATCCCTCTTTGGATTGTTGTTGCTAAGGTGCTCGACAATGGTTGCTAGGGAGGGGCTAGGAAGTGTTGAGGTGATTTATGATTGGCCGTTTGCTGCCCTGAGTCAAACTTGTGTTAACCCCATCTCTTTATGATGTTCTGATGCAGAGATATAGGTCTTGCAAAATGGTTGCTAGGGTACTCTGTTTGGTTGCTAGGGAGTGGCTTGGCAGCTGCCAATCATGAAACTCCAAAGGCTGCTTGTCAGTATGTATGATATAAACCAACTCCCATGCCTCTGTGACATTCAGAATAGAAGATATCTCTCTATGAATTTTGGTTGCTAAGGTGCTCGACAATGGTTGCTAGGGAGGGGCTAGGAAGTGTTGAGGTTATTCATGATTGGCTGTTTGCTGCCCCGAGTCAAATGAGACCACCCCCATGTTTCTATGACAATTCAGTCCTGAGATATCCCTTTGATCTCTTTCAATGGAAGTCTATGGGACTTGTTGCTAAGGTGCTCTAAATGGTTGCTAGGGCGTGGCTTGATAGCTTCACAATGATCCTGAGAGACTGATTGGTCATCTGAGTAAGATGAGCCCTCCCCCTTGTCTCTATGACACTGTGATCCAGAGCTACGTTCATTACAAAATCCCTATGAAATTTACCATAGTAGGAAAAGCATGTGTGTTTCACGGGACATTCCTTCCCCATAGTAAGTCAATGGGACAACTTTGGGACGCTCCTGCCCCACAGGGGTGCAACTTTTACCCCATTGTGAGGTATGTTCTTACAGAGCCTGTCAGCCTCTTCAAATGTGGCAAATCACACGTTTCTGCAAAATCCTCGCTCAGAGCTATGAGTGCTCAAAGTTCGTCGCAATGTTAAGTCAATGGAACTTTTTGGGGCGCTTTTTCGCCCCTGGGGTGAACACCGCACCCCCTATCGCTTATAAAAGTTATAGCACACCTCTCCTCAATAAGCCGGTCGATTTGACACCTCATTCATGGGTCTATGACAAACGGTGCGGGGCGAGTTACGCGCCAAACTTTTGTCCAGAACAATAAGAAGAAGAAGAAGAAGAATAAGTATGAGCAATAACAATAGTGATGCCTTGCTTTCAGCAAGCACCACTAATAAGTATGGAGGATAACAATAGTGATGCCTTGCTTTCAGCAAGCACCACTAATAATAAGTATGGAGGATAACAATAGTGATGCCTTGCTTTCAGCAAGCACCACTAACTAGAATGTACATTTCCTGAAGAAAATGTGAAATGGTGCTTGCAGTGGCAAAACTCTCCACTCGGTTGCTAGGGTGTTGTACATGATTGCATACGAGCCAACAACCATGTCTGTACAATGTTGTGGAGCTGAAATATAGCTTCTATATGTTGCAATATGGTTTATATGTGGCTCTAAATGGTTGCTAGGGTGTTCTGGGTGGTTGCTAGGGCGTTGCTAGGCAGTTACTAGGGTATTCTGGGTGGTTGCTAGGGTATTCTGTGTGGTTGCTAGGGCGTTGCTAGGGTGTTATGGGTGGTTGCTATGGTGTTAGGCAGTTGCTATGGTATTCTGGGTGGTTGCTAGGGCGTTGCTAGGCAGTTGCTATGGTATTCTGGATGGTTGCTAGGGCGTTGCTAGGCAGTTGCTAGGGTGTTCTGGGTGGTTGCTAGGCAGTTGCTAGGGTTTTCATGGTGGTTGCTAGGCAGTTGCTAGGGTGTTCTGGGCGGTTGCTATGGTGTTGCTAAGCAGTTTCTAAGGTGTTCTGGTTGGTTGCTAGGGTGTTGCTAGGGTGTTCTGGGTGGTTGCTATGGTGTTGCTAGGCAGTTGCTATGGTATTCTGGGTGGTTGCTAGGGTGTTGCTAGGCAGTTGCTAGGGTGTTCTGGCTGGTTGCTAGGCGGTTGCTAGGAAGTAGCTAGGGTATTCTGGGTGGTTGCTAGGGCGTTGCTAGGCAGTTGCTAGGGTGTTCTGGGTGGTTGCTAGGCAGTTGCTATGGTTTTCTGGGTGGTTGCTAGGGCGTTGCTAGGGTGTTCTGGGTGGTTGCTACGCGGTTGCTAGGCAGTTGCTATGGTATTCTGGGTGGTTGCTAGGGTGTTGCTAGGGTGTTCTGGGTGGTTGCTAGGCAGTTGCTAGGTGGTTGCTAGGGTGTTCTGGGCGGTTGCTATGGTGTTGCTAAGCAGTTCTGGTTGGTTGCTAGGCGGTTGCTAGGGTATTCTTGGTGGTTGCTAGGGTGTTGCTAGGTGGTTGCTAGGCTGTTCTTGGTGTTTGCTATGGTGTTGCTAGGCAGTTGCTATGGTATTCTGGGTGGATGCTAGGGCGTTGCTAGGCAGTTGCTAGGGTGTTCTGGGTGGTTGCTAAGCAGTTGCTAGGTGTTCTGGGTGGTTGCTAGGCAGTTGCTAGCATGATGCTAGCATGTTTAGCATGTTGCTAGCATGTTTAGCATGTTGCTAGCATGTTTTTAGCAAGATGCTGTTGCCAGGTGGTTGCTAGTGTATTCTTGGTGGTTGCTAGGCAGTTGCTAGGGTATTCTTGGTGGTTGCTAGGGTGTTCTGGGTGGTTGCTATGGTGTTGCTAGGCAGTTGCTATGGTATTCTGGGTGGATGCTAGGGCGTTGCTAGGCAGTTGCTAGAGTGTTCTGGGTGGTTGCTAGGCAGTTGCTAGGGTGTTCTGGGTGGTTGCGAGTGCCTTATGTACGGCAGCCTATGCCTATGGCCGAATAGGCACAAGTATGGAGCAATTTCGCAAGGCCACGAGTGTAATATTGCTATAATTTTTTTTAAAAAAGCAGTTGCTAGGGTGTTCTGGGTGGTTGCGAGTGCCTTCAGTACGGCACTCGGCCTGCGGCCTCGTGCCTATGGCCGAATAGGGTGTTCTGGGTGGTTCAGTACGGCACTCGGCCTGCGGCCTCGTGCCTATGGCCGAATAGGCACAAGCATGGAGCAATATCGCAAGGCCACGAGTGTAATATTGCGTTAAAAAATACAAAAAAATGTAAAAAACATTTTTTTTTGGTTTAGGGTGGTTGCTAGGGAGCTCTTAGTGGTTGCTAGGGTGCTGAAACTGGTTGCTAGGGTGTGGCTATGAAGATTTTAGGCCATTACTTATTGGCTGCTTGATAATATAAATCCTCTGAGGGAGAGAGAGAGGGAGAGATGCAGGGCTGTCAGGCCCTTTGGAGTCTGTGTGTGTGAAAACGGCAGTTGGGATTCAAATGTTTTTAGAACTCCCAATGTAAAGTCAATGGGGACTTTTTTGGCCGCTTTTTCGTCCGCTGTGCGAACATCGTACACCCGATCGCTTAGAAAAGTCATAGCACACCTCTCCTCAATGAGCCGGTCGATTTGATGCCTCATTCAGGGGTCTGAGACAAACGGTGCGGGGCGCATTACGCGCCGAAAAGTTGTCCAGAATAATAATAATAATAACTAGAATGTACATTTCCTGAAGAAAATGTGAAGTGGTGCTTGCAGTGGCAAAACTCTCCACTTGGTTGCTAGGGTGTTGTACATGATTGCATTCGAGCCAACAACTATGTCTGTACGATGTTGTGGAGCAGAAATATGGCTTCTATATGTTGCAGTATGGTTGCTAGGTGGCTCTAAACGGTTGCTAGGGTGTGAATTCAGTTACCATGGTGATAGTTACAGACTGTTTCCCAACCAAAACAAAACAGCCAACCCCCATCTCTATACAATGTTCTGATGCAGAGACATGGGTCTTGATAAACGGTTGTTAGGGTCCTCTGTTTGGTTGCTAAGGAGTGGCTTGGCAGCTGCCAATGATGAAACTGCAAAGGCTTCTTGTCACTGTGAATGATATAAACCAACTCCCATGCCTCTGTGACATTCAGAATGGAAGATATCCCTCTTTGGATTTTGGTTGCTAGGGTTCTCTGTTTGGTTGCTATGGATTTCCTTGACAGCTGCCAATGATGAAACTGCAAAGGCTTCTTGTCACTATGAATGATATAAACCAACTCCCATGCCTCTGTGACTTTCAGAATGGAAGATATCCCTCTTTGTATTTTGGTTGCTAGGGTTCTCTGTTTGGTTGCTATGGATTTGCTTGACAGCTGCCAATGATGAAACTGCAAAGTCTGCTTGTCAGAATGAATGATATAAACCAACTCCCATGCCTCTGTGACATTCAGAATGGAAGATATCCCTCTATGGTTTTGGTTGCTAAGGTGCTCGACAATGGTTGCTAAGGAGTGGCATGGCAGCTGCCAATGATGAAACTGCAAAGGCTTCTTGTCACTATGAATGATATAATCCAACTCCCATGCCTCTGTGACATTCAGAATGGAAGATATCCCTCTTTGGATTTTGGTTGCTAGGGTACTATGATTGGTTGCTAGGGAGTGGCTTGGCAGCTGCCAATCATGAAACTCCAAAGGCTTCTTGTCACTATGAATTATATAAACCATCCCCCATCTCTATACGATGCTCTGATACAGAGATATAGGTCTTGCTAAATAGTTGCTAGGGTACTCTGTTTAGTTGCTATGGAGTGGCTTGGCAGCTGCTAATGATGAAACTCCAAAGGCTGCTTTTCAGTATGAATGACATAAACCAACTCCCATGCCTCTGTGACATTCAGAATGGAAGATATCCCTCTTTGAATTTTGGTTGCTAGGGTAATCTGTTTGGTTGCTATGGAGTTGCTTGACAGCTGCCATTGATGAAACTGCAAATGCTTTTTGTTACTATGAATGATATAAACCAACTCCCATGCCTCTGTGATATTCAGAATAGAAGATATCCCTCTAGGATTTTGGTTGCTAAGGTGCTCGACAATGGTTGCTAGGGAGGGGCTAGGAACTGTTGAGGTGATTCATGATTGGCCATTTGATGCCCTGAGTGAAACGAGACCACCTTCGTGTTTCTATGATCTACTAGAGCGTTTCTAGACGTTGCTAGGGTGTTCAGGATGGTTGCTATGGTATTTTTGGTAGTTGCTATGGTGTTACTAGGTGGTTGGTAGTTGTGAAAGATGGTTACTATGGAGTTTTTATAGAGTTATTAAAATCTTTAATAACGAGTGACTTCAGTACGGCACTCGGCCTGCGGCCTCGTGCCTATGGCCGATTAGGCACAAGCATGGAGCTATATCGTAAGGCCACGATTGTAATATTGCTTTAAAAAATACAAAAAAATGTAAAAAAAACATTTTTTTTTGGTTTAGGGTGGTTGCTAGGGAGCTCTTAGTGGTTGCTAGGGTGCTGTAACTGGTTGCTAGGGTGTGGCTATGAAGATTTTAGGCCATTACTTATTGGCTGCTTGATAATATAAATCCTCTGAGGGAGAGAGAGAGGGAGAGACGCAGGGGTGTCAGGCCCTTTGGAGTCTGTGTGTGTGAAAACGTCGGTTTGGATTTGAATTTTTTTAGAATGCCCAATGTAAAGTCAATGGGGACTTTTTTGGCCGCTTTTTCATCTGCTGTGCGAACATTGTACACCCGATCGCTTAGAAAAGTCATAGCACACCTCTCCTCAATGAGCCGGTCGATTTGACACCTCACTCAGGGGTCTGTGACAAACGGTGCAGGGCGCATTACGCACCAAACTTTTGTCCATAATAATAAGAAGAAGAAGAAGAAGAAGAAGAAGAACTAGAATGTACATTTCCTGAAGAAAATGTGAAGTGGTGCTTGCAGTGGCAAAATTCGCCACTGGGCAGATGCTAACACAATTGACATGTTGTGATACCATGATATACCACATTTTAGCATTATTTACCACGATTTACCATGTTTCTAGGATGATTTACTACGATTTACCACATTCCAGCATGATTTACTATGATTAACATGTTGTTAGAATGATGCTAGCAGGATTAGCATGTTGTTAGCATGATTAGCATGTTGGTTGGATGATGCTAGCATGATTAGCATGTTGCTAGCATGCTTTTAACAAGATGCTAGCATGATTAGCATGTTGTTAGCATGTTTTTAGCTAGATGCTAACATGATTAGCATGTTGCTAGCATGATGCTTGCTTGATTAGCATGTTGTTAGCATAATGCTAGCATGATTAGGATGTTGCTAGCATGATGCTAGCTTGATTAGCATAATGCTAGCATTATGCTAGCTTGATTAGCATGTTGTTAGCATGATGCTAGCTTTATTAGCATGTTGGTAGCCTAATGCTAGCATGATTAGCATGTTGCTAGCATTATGCTAGCTTGATTAGCATTATGCTAGCTTGATTAGCATGTTGCTAGCATGATTAGCATGTTGCTAGCATGATGCTAGCTTGATTAGCATGATGCTAGCATTATGCTAGCTTGATTAGCATGTTGTTAGCATGATGTTAGCTTTATTAGCATGTTGGTAGCATAATGCTAGCATGATTAGCATATTGCTAGCATGATGCTAGCTTGATTAGCATGTTGCTAGCATGATTAGCATGTTGCTAACATGATGCTAGCTTGATTAGCATGTTGCTAGCATGATGCTAGCTTGATTAGCATGTTGTCAGCATGTTTTTAGCAAGATGCTGTTGCCAGGTGGTTGCTAGGGTGTTCTGGGTGGTTGCTAGGCAGTTGCTAGGGTATTCTTGGTGGTTTCTAGGCAGTTGCTAGGGTATTCCTGGTGGTTGCTAGGGCGTTGCTAGGTGGTTGCTAGGGTGTTCTGGGTGGTTGCTATGGTGTTGCTAGGCAGTTGCTAGGGTGTTCTGGTTGGTTGCTAGGTGTTCTGGGTGGTTGCTAGGCAGTTGCTAGGTGTTCTAGGTGGTTGCTAGGCAGTTGCTAGGGTGTTCTGGGTGCTTGCTAGAGTTTTTTGTGGTTACTAGAGCATTTCTAGACGTTGCTAGGGTGTTCAGGGTGGTTGCTAAGGTGTTTTTGTTAGTTGCTATGGTGTTACTAGGTGGTTGGTAGTTGTCAAATATGGTTACTATGGAGTTTTTATAGAGTTCTTAAAATCTTTAATAACGAGTGCCTTTTGTACGGCACTCGGCCTGCGGCCTCGTGCCTATGGCCGAATAGGCACAAGCATGGAGCAATATCGCAAGGCCACGAGAGTAAAATTGCTTTAAAAAATATTTAAAAAATAAAAAAATGGTTTTTTTTTGGTTTAGGGTGGTTGCTAGGGAGCTCTTAGTGGTTGCTAGGGTGCTGAAACTGGTTGCTAGGGTGTGGCTATGAAGATTTTGGGCCATAACTTATTGGCTGCTTGATAATATAAATCCTCTTAGGGAGAGAGAGAGGGAGAGACGCAGGGGTGTCAGGCCCTTTGGAGTGGTGTGTGTGTGAAAACGTCGGTTGGGATTCAAATATTTTTAGAACTCCCAATGTAAAGTCAATGGGACTTTTTTGGCCGCTTTTTCGTCCGCTGTGCGAACATCGTACACCCGATCGCTTAGAAAAGTCATAGCACACCTCTCCTCAATGAGCCGCTCGATTTGACGCCTCACTCAGGGGTCTGAGACAAACGGTGCGGGGCGAGTTTCGCGCCAAACTTTGTCCAGAATAAAAATAAGAATAATAACTAGAATGTACATTTCCTGAAGAAAATGTGAAGTGGTGCTTGCAGTGGCAAAATTCACCACTGGGCAGATGCTAACACAATTACCATGTTGTGATACCATGATGTACCACGTTTTAGCATTATTTACCACGATTTACCATGTTTCTAAGATGATTTACTAAGATTTACCACATTCCAGCATGATTTACTATGATTAACATGTTGTTAGAATGATGTTAGCATGATTAGCATGTTGTTAACATAATTAGCATCTTAGTAGCATGATGCTAGCTTGATTAGCATGTTGCTAGCATGCTTTTAACAAGATGCTAGCATGATTAGCATTTTGCTAGCATGTTTTTAGCTAGATGCTAACATGATTAGCATGTTGCTAGCATTATGCTAGCTTGATTAGCATGTTGCTAGCATTATGCTAGCATTATTAGCATGATGCTAGCATGATGCTAGCTTGATTAGCATGATGCTAGCTTGATTAGCATGTTGGTAGCATGATGCTAGCATGATTAGCATGTTGCTAGCATGCTTTTAACAAGATGCTAACATGATTAGCATGTTGCTAGCATGTTTTTAGCTAGATGCTAACATGATTCGCATGTTTCTAGCATTATGCTAGCTTGATTAACATGTTGCTAGCATTATGCTAGCTTGATTAGCATGTTGCTAGCATAATGCTAACATGATTAGCATGTCTCTAGCATGATGCTAGCTTGATTAGCATGTTGCTAACATGATGCTAGCATGATTAGCATGTTGCTAGCATGATACTAGCTTGATTAACATGTTGCTAGCATTATGTTAGCTTGATTAGCATGTTGCTAACATGATGCTAGCTTTATTAGCATGTTGCTAGCATGATGCTAGCTTTATTAGCATGTTGGTAGCATAATGCTAGCATGATTAGCATGTTGCTAACATGATGCTAGCATGATTAGCATGTTGCTAACATGATGCTAGCTTGATTAGCATGTTGCTAGCATGATGCTAGCATGATTAGCATGTTGCTACCATGTTTTTAGCAAGATGCTGTTGCCAGGTGGTTGCTAGGGTGTTCTGGGAGGTTGCTATGGTGTTGCTAGGCAGTTGCTAAGGTGTTCTGGGTGGTTGCTAGGCAGTTGCTAGGGTATTCTTGGTGGTTGCTAGGCAGTTGCTAGGGTATTCTGGGTGGTTGCTATGGTGTTGCTAGGCAGTTGCTAGGGTGTTCTGGGTTGTTGCTATGGTGTTGCTAGGCAGTTGCTATGGTATTCTGGGTGGATGCTAGGGCGTTACTAGGCAGTTGCTAGGTGTTCTGGGTGGTTGCTAGGCAGTTGCTAGGGTGTTCTGGGTGGTTGCTAGAGTTTTTTGGTGGTTACTAGAGCATTTCTAGATGTTGCTAGGGTGTTCAGGGTGGTCGCTAAGGTATTTTTGGTAGTTGCTATGGTGTTACTAGGTGTTGGTAGTTGTCAAATATGGTTACTATGGAGTTTTTATAGAGTTCTTAAAATCTTTAATTTCGAGTGCCTTCAGTACGGCACTCGGCCTGCGGCCTCGTGCCTATGGCCGAATAGGCACAAGCATGGAGCGAAATCGCAAGGCCACAAGAGTAAAATTGCTTTAAAAAATAAAAAAAAATAAAAAATGTTTTTTTTTTTGTTTAGGGTGGTTGCTATGGAGCTCTTAGTGGTTGCTAGGGTGCTGTAACTGGTTGCTAGGGTGTGGCTATGAAGATTTTAGGCCATTACTTATTGGCTGCTTGATAATATAAATCCTCTGAGGGAGAGAGAGAGGGAGAGACGCAGGGGTGTCAGGCCCTTTGGAGTCTGTGTGTGTGAAAACGTCGGTTTGGATTTGAATTTTTTTAGAATGCCCAATGTAAAGTCAATGGGACTTTTTTGGCCGCTTTTTCGTCCGCTGTGCGAACATCGTACACCCGATCGCTTAGAAAAGTCATACCACACCTCTCCTCAATGAGCCGGTCGATTTGATGCCTCACTCAGGGGTCTGAGACAAACGGTGCGGGGCGCATTACGCGCCAAACTTTGTCCAGAATAATAAGAAGAATAATAATAACTAGAATGTACATTTCCTGAAGAAAATGTGAAGTGGTGCTTGCAGTGGCAAAACTCGCCACTCGGTTGCTAGGGTGTTGTACATGTTTGCATTCGAGCCAACAACCATGTCTGTACGATGTTGTGGAGCTGAAATATGGCTTCTATATGTTGCAATATGGTTGCTAGGTGGCTCTAAATGGTTGCTAGGGTGTGAATACACAGTTACCATGGTGATATTTACAGGCTGTTTTACAACTGAAACTAATGAGCCAACCCCCATCTCTATACAATATTCTGATGCAGAGATGTAGGTCTTGTAAAATGGTTGCTAGGGTACTCTGTTTGGTTGCTATGGAGATGCTTGTCAGCTGCTAATGATGAAACTACAAAGGCTTCTTGTTAGCATGAATGATATAAACCAACTCCCATCTCTATACGATGTTCTGATGCAGAGATATACGTTTTGCTAAACGGTTGCTAGGGTACTCTATTTGGTTGCTAGCGAGTGGCTTGTCAGCTGCCAATCATGAAACTCCAAAGGCTTCTTGTCACTATGAATGATATAAACCAACTCCCATGCCTCTGCGACATTCAGAATGGAAGATATGCCTCTTTGGATTTTGGTTGCTAGGGTACACTGTTTGGTTGCTAGGGAGTGGCTTGTCAGCTGTCAATGATGAAATTCCAAAGGCTTCTTGTCATTTTGAATTATATAATCCAACTCCCATGCCTCTGTGACATTCAGAATGTAAGATATGCCTCTTTGGATTTTGGTTGCTAGGGTACTCTTTTTGGTTGCTATGGAGTTACTTGGCACCTGCCAATGATGCAATTCCAAAGGCTTCTTGTCACTATGAATGATATAAACCAACTCCCATGCCTCTGTGACATTCAGAATGGAAGATATCCCTCTTTGGATTGTTGTTGCTAAGGTGCTCGACAATGGTTGCTAGGGAGGGGCTAGGAAGTGTTGAGGTGATTTATGATTGGCCGTTTGCTGCCCTGAGTCAAACTTGTGTTAACCCCATCTCTTTATGATGTTCTGATGCAGAGATATAGGTCTTGCAAAATGGTTGCTAGGGTACTCTGTTTGGTTGCTAGGGAGTGGCTTGGCAGCTGCCAATCATGAAACTCCAAAGGCTGCTTGTCAGTATGTATGATATAAACCAACTCCCATGCCTCTGTGACATTCAGAATAGAAGATATCCCTCTTTGGATTGTTGTTGCTAAGGTGCTCGACAATGGTTGCTAGGGAGGGGCTAGGAAGTGTTGAGGTGATTTATGATTGGCCGTTTGCTGCCCTGAGTCAAACTTGTGTTAACCCCATCTCTTTATGATGTTCTGATGCAGAGATATAGGTCTTGCAAAATGGTTGCTAGGGTACTCTGTTTGGTTGCTAGGGAGTGGCTTGGCAGCTGCCAATCATGAAACTCCAAAGGCTGCTTGTCAGTATGTATGATATAAACCAACTCCCATGCCTCTGTGACATTCAGAATAGAAGATATCTCTCTATGAATTTTGGTTGCTAAGGTGCTCGACAATGGTTGCTAGGGAGGGGCTAGGAAGTGTTGAGGTTATTCATGATTGGCTGTTTGCTGCCCCGAGTCAAATGAGACCACCCCCATGTTTCTATGACAATTCAGTCCTGAGATATCCCTTTGATCTCTTTCAATGGAAGTCTATGGGACTTGTTGCTAAGGTGCTCTAAATGGTTGCTAGGGCGTGGCTTGATAGCTTCACAATGATCCTGAGAGACTGATTGGTCATCTGAGTAAGATGAGCCCTCCCCCTTGTCTCTATGACACTGTGATCCAGAGCTACGTTCATTACAAAATCCCTATGAAATTTACCATAGTAGGAAAAGCATGTGTGTTTCACGGGACATTCCTTCCCCATAGTAAGTCAATGGGACAACTTTGGGACGCTCCTGCCCCACAGGGGTGCAACTTTTACCCCATTGTGAGGTATGTTCTTACAGAGCCTGTCAGCCTCTTCAAATGTGGCAAATCACACGTTTCTGCAAAATCCTCGCTCAGAGCTATGAGTGCTCAAAGTTCGTCGCAATGTTAAGTCAATGGAACTTTTTGGGGCGCTTTTTCGCCCCTGGGGTGAACACCGCACCCCCTATCGCTTATAAAAGTCATAGCACACCTCTCCTCAATAAGCCGGTCGATTTGACACCTCATTCATGGGTCTATGACAAACGGTGCGGGGCGAGTTCCGCGCCAAACTTTTGTCCAGAACAATAAGAAGAAGAAGAAGAATAACTAGAATGTACATTTCCTGAAGAAAATGTGAAGTGGTGCTTGCAGTGGCAAAATTCGCCACTGGGCAGATGCTAACACAATTGACATGTTGTGATACCATGATATACCACATTTTAGCATTATTTACCACGATTTACCATGTTTCTAAGATGATTTATTACGATTTAACACATTCCAGCATGATTTACTATGATTAACATGTTGTTAGAATGATGCTAGCAGGATTAGCATGTTGTTAGCATGATTAGCATGTTGGTTGGATGATGCTAGCATGATTAGCATGTTGCTACCATGCTTTTAACAAGATGCTAGCATGATTAGCATGTTGCTAGCATGTTTTTAGCTAGATGCTAACATGATTAACATGTTGCTAGCATGATTAGCATGTTGCTAGCATGATGCTAGCTTGGTTAGCATGATGCTAGCATTATGCTAGCTTGATTAGCATGTTGTTAGCATGATGCTAGCTTTATTAGCATGTTGGTAGCCTAATGCTAGCATGATTAGCATGTTGCTAGCATGATGCTAGCTTGATTCACATTATGCTAGCTTGATTAGCATGTTACTAGCATAATGCTAGCATTATTAGCATGTTGCTAGCATGATGCTAGCTTGATTAGCATGATGCTAACATTATGCTAGCTTGATTAGCATGTTGTTAGCATGATGCTAGCTTTATTAGCATGTTGGTAGCATAATGCTAGCATGATTAGCATGTTGCTAGCATGATGCTAGCTTGATTAGCATGTTGCTAGCATGATGCTAGCTTGATTAGCATGTTGCCATTATGTTTTTAGCAAGATGCTGTTGCCAGGTGGTTGCTAGGGTGTTCTGGGTGGTTGCTATGGTGTTGCTAGGCAGTTGCTAAGGTGTTCTGGGTGGTTGCTAGGCAGTTGCTAGGGTATTCTTGGTGGTTGCTAGGCAGTTGCTAGGGTATTCTTGGTGGTTGCTAGGGCGTTGCTAGGTGGTTGCTAGGGTGTTCTGGGTGGTTGCTATGGTGTTGCTAGGCAGTTGCTATGGTATTCTGGGTGGATACTAGGGCATTGCTAGGCAGTTGCTAGGGTGTTCTGGGTGGTTGCTAGGTGTTCTGGGTGGTTGCTAGGTGTTCTAGGTGGTTGCTAGGCAGTTGCTAGGTGTTCTAGGTGGTTGCTAGGCAGTTGCTAGGGTGTTCTGGGTGCTTGCTAGAGTTTTTTGTGGTTACTAGAGCATTTCTAGACGTTGCTAGGGTGTTCAGGGTGGTTGCTAAGGTGTTTTTGTTAGTTGCTATGGTGTTACTAGGTGGTTGGTAGTTGTCAAATATGGTTACTATGGAGTTTTTATAGAGTTATTAAAATCTTTAATAACGAGTGCCTTCAGTACGGCACGAGGCCTGCGGCCTCGTGCCTATGGCCGAATAGGCACAAGCATGGAGCGATATCGCAAGGCCACGAGAGTAAAATTGCTTTAAAAAATATAAAAAAAATAAAAAAAATGTTTTTTTTTGGTTTAGGGTGGTTGCTAGGGAGCTCTTAGTGGTTGCTAGGGTGCTGAAACTGGTTGCTAGGGTGTGGCTATGAAGATTTTAGGCCATAACTTATTGGCTGCTTGATAATATAAATCCTCTGAGGGAGAGAGAGAGGGAGAGACGCAGGGCTGTCAGGCCCTTTGGAGTGGTGTGTGTGTGAAAACGTCGGTTGGGATTCAAATATTTTTAGAATGCCCAATGTAAAGTCAATGGGGACTTTTTTGGCCGCTTTTTCGTCCGCTGTGCGAACATCGTACACCCGATCGCTTAGAAAAGTCATAGCACACCTCTCCTCAATGAGCCGCTCGTTTTGACGCCTCACTCAGGGGTCTGTGACAAACGGTGCGGGGCGCATTACGCGCCAAACTTTTGTCCAGAACAATAAGAAGAAGAAGAAGAAGAATAATAAGTATGAGCAATAACAATAGTGATGCTTTCAAAAAAGCACCACTAATAAGTATGAGCAATAACAATAGTGATGCCTTGCTTTCAGCAAGCACCACTAATAAGTATGCAAGAGAACACTAATGATGCCTTGCTTTCAGCAAGCACCATTAATAAGAAGAATAAGTATGCAAGAGAACACTAATGATGCCTTGCTTTCAGCAAGCACCATTAATAAGAAGAAGAATAATAAGTATGCAAGAGAACACTAATGATGCCTTGCTTTCAGCAAGCACCATTAATAATAATAAGTATGAGCAATAACAATAGTGATGCCTTGCTTTCAGCAAGCACCACTAATAATAAGTATGAGCAATAACAATAGTGATGCTTTCAAAAAAGCACCACTAACTAGAATGTACATTTCCTGAAGAAAATGTGAAGTGGTGCTTGCAGTGGCAAAACTCGCCACTCGGTTGCTAGAGTGTGGTACATGATTGCATACGAGCCAACAAACATGTCTGTACGATGTTCTGGTGCTGAGATATGGCTTATTCATGTTGTTCAGGTGGTTGCTAGGGTGTTGCTAGGGTGTTCTGTGTGGTTGCTAGGGCTTTGCTAGGTGGTTGCTAGGGTGTTCTGGGTGGTTGCTATGGTGTTCTGGGTGGTTGCTAGGCGGTTGCTAGGTAGTTGTTAAGGGGTTCTGGGTGGTTGCTAGGCAGTTGCTAGGGTGTTCTGAGTGGTTGCTAAGGTGTTGCTAGGCAGTTGCTATGGTATTCTGGGTGGTTGCTAGGCGGTTGCTAGGCAGTTGCTAAGGGGTTCTGGGTGGTTGCTAGGCGGTTGCTAGGCAGTTGCTAAGGTGTTCTTGGTGGTTGCTAGGCGGTTGCTAGGGTATTCTTGGTGGTTGCTAGGGTGTTGCTAGGTGGTTGCTAGGGTGTTCTGGGTGGTTGCTAGGGTGTTCTGGGTGGTTGCTATGGTGTTGCTAGGCAGTTGCTATGGTATTCTGGGTGGATACTAGGGTGTTGCTAGGCAGTTGCTAGGGTGTCCTGAGTGGTTGCTAAGGTGTTGCTAGGTGGTTGCTAGGGTATTCTGTGTGGTTGCTAGGGCGTTGCTAGGCAGTTGCTAAGGTGTTCTGAGTGGTTGCTAAGGTGTTGCTAGGCGGTTGCTAGGGTATTTTGGGTGGTTGCTAGGGCGTTGCTAGGCAGTTGCTAGGGTATTCTGGGGGTTGCTATGGCGTTGCTAGGCAGTTGCTAGGGTATTCTGGATGGTTGCTAGGGTGTTGCTATGGTGTTGCTAGGGTATTCTTGTTGGTTGCTATGGTGTTGCTGGGCAGTTGCTAAGGTGTTCTGGGTGGTTGCTAGGCGGTTGCTAGGGGCTTCTCGGTGGTTGCTAGGGCGTTGCTAGGTGGTTGCTAGGGTGTTCTAGGTGGTTGCTATGGTGTTTCTAGGCAGTTGCTATGGTATTCTGGGTGGATGCTAAGGCGTTGCTAGGCAGTTGCTAGGGTGTTCTAGGTGGTTGCTAGGTGTTCTGGGTGGTTGCTAGGCAGTTGCTAGGGTGTTCTGGGTGGTTGCTAGAGTTTTTTGGTGGTTACTAGAGCGTTTCTAGATGTTGCTAGGGTGTTCAGGGTGGTTGCTAAGGTATTTTTGTTAGTTGCTATGGTGTTACTAGGTGGTTGGTAGTTGTCAAATATGGTTACTATGGAGTTTTTATAGAGTTCTTAAACTCTTTAATAACGAGTGCCTTCAGTACGGCCGAATAGGCACAAGCATGGAGCGATATCGCAAGGCCATGAGAGTAAAATTGCTTTAAAAAAAAAAAAAAAAAAAAAAAAATGTTTTTTTTTTTTAGGGTGGTTGCTAGGGAGCTCTTAGTGGTTGCTAGGGTGCTGAAACTGGTTGCTAGGGTGTGGCTATGAAGATTTTAGGCCATTACTTATTGGCTGCTTGATAATATAAATCCTCTGAGGGAGAGAGAGAGGGAGAGACGCAGGGGTGTCAGGCCCTTTTGAGTTTGTGTGTGTGAAAACGTTGGTTGGGATTCAAATATTTTTAGAACTCCCAATGTAAAGTCAATGGGGACTTTTTTGGCCGCTTTTTCGTCCGCTGTGCGAACATCGTACACCCGATCGCTTAGAAAAGTCATAGCACACCTCTCCTCAATGAGCCGCTCGTTTTGACGCCTCACTCAGGGGTCTGTGACAAACGGTGCGGGGCGCATTACGTGCCAAACTTTTGTCCAGAACAATAAGAAGAAGAAGAATAATAAGTATGAGCAATAACAACAGTGATGCCTTGCTTTCAGCAAGCACCACTAATAAGAATAATAAGTATGAGCAATAACAATAGTGATGCCTTGCTTTCAGCAAGCACCACTAATAATAATAATAAGTATGGAGGATAACAATAGTGATGCCTTGCTTTCAGCAAGCACCACTAATAATAAGTATGAGCAATAACAATAGTGATGCTTTCAAAAAAGCACCACTAATAATAATAAGTATGCAAGAGAACACTAATGATGCCTTGCTTTCAGCAAGCACCATTAATAATAATAATAATAATAATAAGTATGCAAGAGAACACTAATGATGCCTTGCCTTTGGCAAGCACCATTAATAAGAATAATAAGTATGAGCAATAACAATAGTGATGCCTTGCTTTCAGCAAGCACCACTAATAATAATAAGTATGAGCAATAACAATAGTGTTGCTTTGAAAAGCACCACTAATAATAAGTATGCAAGAGAACACTAATGATGCCTTGCTTTCAGCAAGCACCATTAAAAATAAGTATGCAAGAGAACACTAATGATGCCTTGCCTTTGGCAAGCACCATTAATAAGTATGAGCAATAACAATAGTGATGCCTTGCTTTCAGCAAGCACCACTAATAATAATAAGTATGAGCAATAACAATAGTGATGCCTTGCTTTCAGCAAGCACCACTAATAATAATAAGTATGAGCAATAACAATAGTGATGCCTTGCTTTCAGCAAGCACCACTAATAATAAGTATGAGCAATAACAATAGTGATGCCTTGCTTTCAGCAAGCACCACTAATAATAAGTATGAGCAATAACAATAGTGATGCCTTGCTTTCAGCAAGCACCACTAATAATAAGTATGAGCAATAACAATAGTGATGCCTTGCTTTCAGCAAGCACCACTAATAATAATAATAAGAAGAAGAAAACTTAAGAAGAACAATAAGTGTGCTGCTTTCAGCAAGCACACTTAATTACAGTATTATTGTACGTCATCAACTCAATTTAGGGACCATGTGTTTTTTCTCTTATTCACACTTTTTAGGGACCCTGTTTCTATTGTATCTAATTTCAGAAAAGAACTAGAAAAATGCATTTCCGGAGGAACTGCAAAGTGTGCTTGCTCGGGTGCGGTTCACTAACGTTAGCAGGTAGTGGATAAGGGTGCGTTGAAGTTTGCTTGATGTGAGAATTTCAACAATAGTACTTTTTTCAAGATTGTGCAAAAAGGTGAAAAGTTATGTGCATTAAGAGACATGTCTGCAATGTAGACTAGTGCCAATGGCATTGTTTATGTGGCTTGGTTGTTGGTTTTGAAATAATTGGTTATGAATATACAGCAGAGAGTGGTAGTGTTTTAGGTGATGAAATAGTAGCCTATTGAAAAGAAGTTGACAGTCTTCATTTACTGTATCCGATAAGCCAATACAAAACTCACCCAGCTGTTCTGTGGTTGAGTGTTCCCTTTGATTAGGAACAAATTTACTATCTCAAATTAAGGTCTACCGTAATTAGCGATGCTTTGATTGCTGCTGTCAAGATGGTTGTCATCACCTACACAGAAACGCTGATTTTTATAGCCTACCGTCAGTCCTCATATTGTAATTAAATGAAGAACGCTATCAGTTTCACTATTAGCTTACTCTAGCGATGCAATCGCAAGAACATGGATAACGCTTGTTTGGCCTTGCCTAACTTTATATGACATATGCGCCATATGCTAGAGTTACACATCCCGCTGCCATTTCAGGGCTTGAATTTCGGTGCGGGAATGTGGGGATTGCGCATAATTATGACCGCCGCTAGCGTAGCTAGCGAAAGCGGTCATATAGGGATTGTCAAAGTTTTTTTTTTTTTTTTTTTCGTCACCTTACTGAATTTTTCGTCAACGATACCAGGGACACCGAAGCACCGGGGAACATGAAATTTGGTGGGCATGTAGCCCCACTAGACTTCTAAGGAAAAATTTCGTTTGGTCCCCGGGGGCCACTCCCCCCCCGCGCTGGGCCCCCCCAAACCCAAAAAAATGCAGTTTTTCCTAAATAACTACCTGAACCGTGGCACCGAGGATGAAGAAATTTTTATGGTATGTTGGTCTACTAGACTTTTACGGAAAAATTTCATTTGGTCCCCGGGGGCCACTTCCCCCCCCGCGCTGGGGCCCCCGTAAATTTTTCGTCAACGATACCAGGGACACCGAAGCACCGGGGGAACATGAAATTTGGTGGGCATGTAGCCCCACTAGACTTCTAAGGAAAAATTTCGTTTGGTCCCCGGGGGCCACTCCCCCCCCCGCGCTGGGCCCCCCCAAACCCAAAAAAATGCAGTTTTTCCTGAATAACTACCTGAACCGTGGCACCGGGGATGAAGAAATTTTTATGGTATGTTGGTCTACTAGACTTTTACGGAAAAATTTCGTTTGGTCCCCGGGGGCCACTACCCCCCCCCGCGCTGGGGCCCCCGTAAATTTTTCGTCAACGATACCAGGGACACCGAAACACCGGGGAACATGAAATTTGGTGGGCATGTAGCCCCACTAGACTTCTACGGAAAAATTTCGTTTGGTCCCCGGGGGCCACTCCCCCCCCGCGCTGGGCCCCCCCAAACCCAAAAAAATGCAGTTTTTCCTAAATAACTACCTGAACCGTGGCACCGAGGATGAAGAAATTTTTATGGTATGTTGGTCTACTAGACTTTTACGGAAAAATTTCGTTTGGTCCCCGGGGGCCACTCCAACCCCCCCCCCCCCCCCGCGCTGGGGCCCCCGTAAATTTTTCGTCAATGATACCAGGGACACCGAAGCACCGGGGAACATGAAATTTGGTGGGCATGTAGCCCCACTAGACTTCTACGGAAAAATTTCGTTTGGTCCCCGGGGGCCACTCCCCCCCCGCGCGCTGGGCCCCCCCAAAACCAAAAAAATGCAGTTTTTCCTAAATAACTACCTGAACCATGGCACCGAGGATAAAGAAATTTTTATGGTATGTTGGTCTACTAGACTTTTACAGAAAAATTTTGTTTGGTCCCCGGGGGCCACTTCCCCCCCCGCGCTGGGGCCCCCGTAAATTTTTCGTCAACGATACCAGGGACACCGAAGCACCGGGGAACATGAAATTTGGTGGGCATGTAGCCCCACTACACTTCTACGGAAAAATTTCGTTTGGTCCCCGGGGGCCACTCCCCCCCTGCGCTGGGCCCCCCCCAAACCCAAAAAAATGCAGTTTTTCCTAAATAACTACCTGAACCGTGGCACCGAGGATGAAGAAATTTTTATGGTATGTTGGTCTACTAGACTTTTACGGAAAAATTTCGTTTGGTCCCCGGGGGCCACTTCCACCCCCTGCGCTGGGGCCCCCATAAATTTTTCGTCAACGATACCAGGGACACCGAAACACCGGGGAACATGAAATTTGGTGGGCATGTAGCCCCACTAGACTTCTACGGAAAAATTTCGTTTGGTCCCCGGGGGCCACTCCCCCCCCCCCCCCCCGCACTGGGCCCCCCCAAACCCAAAAAAATGCAGTTTTTCCTAAATAACTACCTGAACCGTGGCACCGAGGATGAAGAAATTTTTATGGTATGTTGGTCTACTAGACTTTTACGGAAAAATTTCATTTGGTCCCCGGGGGCCACTTCCCCCCCCCGCGCTGGGGCCCCCGTAAATTTTTCGTCAACAATACCAGGGACACCGAAGCACCGGGGAACATGAAATTTGGTGGGCATGTAGCCCCTCTAGACTTCTAAGGAAAAATTTCGTTTGGTCCCCGGGGGCCACTCCCCCCCCACGCTGGGCCCCCCCAAACCCAAAAAAATGCAGTTTTTCCTGAAATAACTGCCTGAACCGTGGCACCGAGGATGAAGAAATTTTTTTGGTATGTTGGTCTACTAGACTTTTACGGAAAAATTTCGTTTGGTCCCCGGGGGCCACTTCCCCCCCCCGCGCTGGGGCCCCCGTAAATTTTTCGTCAACGATACCAGGGACACCGAAGCACCGGGGAACATGAAATTTGGTGGGCATGTAGCCCCACTAGACTTCTAAGGAAAAATTTCGTTTGGTCCCCGGGGGCCACTCCCCCCCCGCGCTGGGCCCCCCCAAACCCCAAAAAATGCAGTTTTTCCTAAATAACTACCTGAACCGTGGCACCGAGGATGAATAAATTTTTATGGTATGTTGGTCTACTAGACTTTTACGGAAAAATTTCATTTGGTCCCCGGGAGCCACTTCCCCCCCCCGCGCTGGGGCCCCCGTAAATTTTTCGTCAACGATACCAG
Organism: Scardinius erythrophthalmus; assembly: GCF_964197995.2. NCBI lineage: Eukaryota > Metazoa > Chordata > Actinopteri > Cypriniformes > Leuciscidae > Scardinius > Scardinius erythrophthalmus. The sequence goes on from NW_028296265.1 coordinate 22,386, forward strand.
GGACACCGAAGCACCGGGGGAACATGAAATTTGGTGGGCATGTAGCCCCACTAGACTTCTAAGGAAAAATTTCGTTTGGTCCCCGGGGGCCACTCCCCCCCCGCGCTGGGCCCCCCCAAACCCAAAAAAATGCAGTTTTTCCTGAATAACTACCTGAACCGTGGCACCGGGGATGAAGAAATTTTTATGGTATGTTGGTCTACTAGACTTTTACGGAAAAATTTCGTTTGGTCCCCGGGGGCCACTACCCCCCCCCCCCCCGTGCTGGGGCCCCCGTAAATTTTTCGTCAACGATACCAGGGACACCGAAACACCGGGGAACATGAAATTTGGTGGGCATGTAGCCCCACTAGACTTCTACGGAAAAATTTCGTTTGGTCCCCGGGGGCCACTCCCCCCCCGCGCTGGGCCCCCCCAAACCCAAAAAAATGCAGTTTTTCCTAAATAACTACCTGAACCGTGGCACAGAGGATGAAGAAATTTTTATGGTATGTTGGTCTACTAGACTTTTACGGAAAAATTTCGTTTGGTCCCCGGGGGCCACTTCCCCCCCCTGCGCTGGGGCCCCCATAAATTTTTCGTCAACGATACCAGGGACACCGAAACACCAGGGAACATGAAATTTGGTGGGCATGTAGCCCCACTAGACTTCTACGGAAAAATTTCGTTTGGTCCCCGGGGGCCACTCCCCCCCCCCCGCACTGGGCCCCCCCAAACCCAAAAAAATGCAGTTTTTCCTAAATAACTACCTGAACCGTGGCACCGAGGATGAAGAAATTTTTATGGTATGTTGCTCTTAAGGGCCCACATCAACCTAGCCCATAATCACTCATTTGTGATTTGCGCCCCTCCCATAAAAAATTAAAATGCAATATTATTCTGCTTTAATCGCCCCTATCTTCAGTGGAGATGTTCAGAACTGCACCATATTTCATGTGTATGATTAACTTGACATCCTCTGGGGGTATCCTCTGCTAAGTTTTGTAGAATTTCATCCATGGGGGGGCATAAAATAAATTCATTTATGTGCACATTTAGTGACTGTACACTCTTCGGCCTGTAGATGGTGCTCTTGAGCGAAGGGTTGCTGGTTTAGGATGATACTGTCACACACACACATGCAGGAATACAAACAAACGCAAGCATGCACACACACTGACATCCACACGCACAGACACACACCCATACACACACATACAAATCCACATGCACAGACACACACACACAAACACACACGCGCACACATGTACGCACACATACATACACGCACAGACACACACACACACACACACAGACACACACATACACAAACACACACATACACACACACACACACACACACACACAGACAGACATGCACATACTATTACTTTTTTTAGGTATATACATAAACACGCAATACAGCCAAATTACTCGACGTCATTTATTTTTGTGGAAAGCCAGTGCAGGCCTGAGCGGCGGTCATATTTTGTACCGCGATGCGGTACATCTAGTTTAAACCATTCCCGCAAGGTTAGCTTTTATAGTGTGAGAAATTCCCGCACAAATATATTCGCTTCATCTCAGAACAAATGATTAAAAAATAAATTCACAGATGCGAGAAAAAAGATGTCAAATTGTCTTTTATTTTCGAATTTAATTCCTCAATCAGCGCTGGACCGGCATTTTCTGTCTTCCGCTGAGCCCTGACCGTAGACAGATCATGTTTCACGCTGTCAGTGCAGTGGTCTGCGTTGCTGATCTTATTCACACTATCCAGTGTAGGTGCAGCATTCTAACATTGAGTCATAATGAGCTGTTTGTGAAGAAATTATCCGCTTCCAAATTATGTCATTTTAATCACGAAATTGAAACATTAAAAAACAATTTGCTCTTTATGGTGTGCGAGTGATAGAGCGCAGCAGCAACGAACCAACTGAGCAGCTTGCAGCGTAACAACACTGTAAAAAGTGAACAGTTGGATCAACTTAAAAAAATTACTTCGATTGGTAACACCTAAAGAAATTAAGTTTTCTCAACTTAAATTATCACATTTTTCACGATAAAAAAGTGATAATTTAAGTTGAGAAAACTTAATTTCTTTAGGTGTTACCTATTGAAGTAATTTTTTTAAGTTGATCCAACTGTTCACTTTTTACAGTGAACATTGAATGCTCGGCCGAACAGCTGACAGGGTTTCTGCAGGGATCTTCAATTTAAATTGAATGCCTTTTTAATGCCATTTTTTTATTTTTAATGCCATACACGACCCATGACTAACCACGGATATTATGTATGTATGTATGTATGTATGTATATATATATATATATATATATATATATATATATATATATATATATATATATATATATTAACTTGATTAATCACACGTTTTTTCCGCAATTAAAACACTTACATTTGTTTAGGTTTATATATTTTATAATGTAATCATTTCACAGTTAATCTACAAATGAATGTAGAGACAACATAAAGGCCAGTCTCACTGATACTAATACAGCTATTGATATCTGGATAAAAATGATTTCTCCCCCCTAATTTTAAACATTAATTATAGCCATCCAACATTACAGTGTAATTAAAAGCTATCAAGTTTTTAACATTAGGCTTCAAAAAAAAATGACAACTTTTAATTTAAGTGAACTTAACAAACAATCCTCACATAAACCTATAATAAATGTCATATTTACCTTTGGCCTACCTGTCTAACATACATTATCAAACAGTCTGCACAGCATAAATTATAGATTAAATATAGACTAATGCTTATTAAAGCTACAAGAGTTCTTTAGTCAATAGCAGTGAGTAATTTTCTCTGGTGCCTTTGTTCTGTGATTAACTTTACTGACAGAAAGCTTTATTGGCTGCTGTCCCTTTAAGAGCAGCTGCTGACAGAAACACGGATCTAACACGCGCCTCATTCTCTCACAACTCTCTGCGTTCATTAAAGACTTTATTTCACTAATTTAAGACTGCTCTTATTTTATGAGGATACTCACAAAACAGACATTTTGGCAAAATTGTGTGTTATTGTTCGTTGCGCGAAAGAGGACCGTTTTCTGGTGCGCAGTCTGTGCGCACGATCTGGCGCGCGTCTTTCTCTCTGTGTGTGTGTGTTACATAGACAGGACATTCGCAGGCAGCGCGTATAAAAGCATTTACATGAATAAGAGCGGGATCATATAATGTAACGCTACCCAAGGGATGACAAAAATTAACGAAAGCTGGGTTTGCATTAAATATTTTAACGCGTTAAACTGGACAAAAATAATCTAATGCGTTAACACGTTAAAAAACGCAAAGTGAGCTTCAACAGCAGATGTCGAGCTGATGAGGGAGCGTTACTACACATAGTTAATTGCTGTCTGCCTTTTACCGTCGACCTGTGGCTGTCAGACTGCATATGAGATTTTACGCCATTGATTCCCATTGTAGCTACCCAATTTAAATACCTTTTTACAAACGCTGCAAAATCCTTCTTTATTTTGACCACCAACCATGTTCTAAATTGTTTGTCTTCCATGCACTTTCCCAGTTTTCTGGTCTAGTTTTATTCCTGTTGTTCCTGCTGTCCAAAATTACTCGCGCCACCTCCGCAACTTTGCTCCGGACGAAGGCAATCACCAAACTGTTTCCGCGTGTTTTTAATCACACTAACATACATATTTTGCGACGACAGCAAATAAAAATGATTAATCATGAAGACTATTCAAAAAAAATTGATAACATAACATGTTCTTCAAAACCATAAAAAAATTGTAATGCCTGTAGGATTACAATTTAATGCTTTTTAATGCCATTTAAGGCCTTAATTATCGCAAAATCCATTTAATGACTTTTAATGCTAATGCAAGGGCTAGAAATCAATTAATCTTTTGCTGATACTTCCTTGTCATCATGGAGATCGGAGTTCATGGTTGCATAGCAACGACAGACGCCACGGGACAGCAAGCGCTTGTGGAAAGGAGAGAGCGGCGCGCTCGCGCTTTCCACTTGTTTTTACACATCTAGAGCGACGTTGTTGATTGTTTGAGCATGTGACTGCACGTTTCTCCTTGTTTTCTATTGTTATGCGCAGCATATTTCCCGCGCGCAGAAACACAGCCACAGACAATGAATTGTTTGGTTAGCGAAGAAGACCGAATGTATGATGCATAGGCTAATAATATTTAGATCCCCCCCATGTGACCCATGTAAGCGGTGGAATTCCCTCCCAGTTTAAAAAACGAAATTCAGGCCCTGCATTTATTAAGACAAACTTCACGAGTTCACACTTACAAATAAGTCAGATAGAATAAATGCGTATTTGGCGTGCTGTCCGAGGAGAGGGCTCCGGGCTCGGTATTCGGCCCGAACCCAGAGTACTCCCCCCGTATTCCTGGCTGTGAAAGAACAAGCCAAGAGTGAGGAGTCGGGGTGGTGGAGGGATGCTGAAAACTGTCAAGGAAGTTAGATGAGTTGACAGAGTGAATATATATGCTTCCTCTCATGGTGATAGGGTAGACATGGTAATTGTTTGATGAGTTGATTGATTACTTGATTATTTGAACGTGCTCCTCCCGAACTTTGTTAATAAAACATCATTTCACGAGTTCACACTTACAAATAAGTCAGATAGAATAAATGCGTATTTGGCGTGCTGTCTGAGGAGAGGGCTCCGGGCTCGGTATTCGGCCCGAACCCAGAGTACTCCCCCCAAAAGCTGCAAATAAATGCCGGACAGCCACCAGAATGATGTTGATGACCCCCCAAAAACTTGCAGAGTGCAAAGCTTAAGGTATCAGAAGTGGGAAAGGGTTAGTCGCTGGAAGGCTTCTTGTAACATCGGATGGGAGTTGGTTGTCATGACGTTGGATGGTTGTGCCTCTCCAGTAGTAGGCTAGGGATGGTACGTAATGTACTTTGCGGAAGAGAATGGTATAACCGCTGCAGTGTGATGAAGCAAGTGTGATGAGAATTAGTTCCTGCAGGAGCGGAGGAGGTGACACTGCTGCGGCAGTGGATCAAACTTGATTTCGACTTGCTTTCCAATTATCTGATGCAGAAGGATGGAGAATTGAGTACTTGTGGGAACGGAAGAGGAAACACTGCTGCGGCAGTGAAAGCGAGTTGGATGGAGAAACGGAGCTCCTGTGGGAGCGGAGGAGATGACACTACTGCGGCAATGTACCAAACTTGCTTTTCAACTTGCTTTTAAATATCGAAAACAATTTGGACATAGAACTGAGCTCATGCGGGAGTGGAGTAGATGACACTGCTGTGGCAGTGGAGCAAGTTTGGACGGAGTAACGGAACTCCTGCAGGTGCGGAGTGGATGACACTGCTGCGGCAGTGGACCAAACTTGCTTTCAATTTGCTTTTAAATATCCAAACTATTTTGGACGGAGTAAAGGAGGTCCTGCGGGAGCGGAGTAGATGAAGACTTCTGCGGCAGTGGACAAGTATGGATGGAGTAACGGAGCTCCTGAGGGAGTGGAGTAGCTGACACTGCTGCAGCAGTTGACCAAACTTGCTTTCAATTTGCTTTTAAATATCCAAACTATTTTGGACGGAGTAACGGAGGTCCTGCGGGAACGGGGTAGATGATACTGCTGCGGCAGTGGACAAGTTTGGATGGAGTAACGGAGCTCCTGCGGGAGCGGAGTGGATGACACTGCTGCGGCAGTGGACAAGTTTGGACAGAGTAACGGAGCTCCTGCGGGAACGGAGGCGATGACACTGCTGCGGCAGTGGACAAGTTTGGACGGAGCAACAGAGCTCCTGCGGGAGCAGAGTAGAAGACACTGCTGCGGCAGTGGACCAAACTTGCTTTCAACTTGCTTTTAAATATCCAAAACAATTTGGGACATAGAATTGAGCTCCTGCGGGAGTGGTGTAGATGACACTGCTGGGGCCGTAGAGCAAGTTTGGATGGAGTAACGGAGCTCCTGCGGGAGCGGAGTAGCGGAGCGGAGTAGATGATACTGCTGTGGTAGTGGACCAAAGCTTGCTTTTAAATATCCAAAACAATTTTGGATATAGAACTGAGCCCCTGCGGGAGCGGAGTAGATGACACTGCTGCGGCAGTGGAGCAAGTTTGGATGGAGTAACGGAGCTCCTGCGGGAGCGGAGTAGCTGACACTGCTGCGGCAGTGGACCAAAGCTTGCTTTTAAATATCCAAAACAATTTTGGATATAGAACTGAGCTCCTGCGGGAGCGGAGTAGATGACACTGCTGCGGCAGTGGAGCAAGTTTGGACGGAGTAACGAAGTTCCAGAGGGAGCGGAGTAGCTGACACTGCTGCGGCAGTGGACCAAACTTGCTTTCTTAAATATCCAAACTATTTGGACGGAGTAACGGAGCTGCCTGTGGGAGCGGAGTAGAAGACACTGCTGCGGAAGTGGAATAAGTTTGGACGGAGTGACGGAACTTCTGCGGGAGTGGAGTAGGTTAGCTGTAGTAGACTTGGTTGACTTGCTTTTAACTGTCTGATGAGCCAGTTGGGTGGAGAATGGGCTCCTGTTGGAAGAAGAGATGATGCTGCTGTTGTGGTGTTGGAAACAACTTGCTTTCAAACTGTGATCCGAAAGGTGAGTGGGACAGAGATCTGATCTCCTGCTGGAGCGGAAAATAGCACTGATGTGGCAGTAAAGCGATTTAGGATGGGGAACGTGGCTCCTGCAGGAGTGGTGGTCTGTAGGGTTGGGTGTATGAGAAGTTGTCAAAAGAATTGATGAGGGTTCGTTGGGCTTCTTTGATATGGAAGCGATTTGAGCAGATGTAACTCGAAAGCCTCCGCTGACCAGCGGCCAAGTGCTTGGATCTGCTGCTGAGAGAGGCCTTTTTTGGGCAGCTGTTGCTGTGCCTATGCAAAATGAATGGCTGGAAAAGTGGTCTGCTGGGATGCCTGAATGGAGCAAAATTTGATCTGTCTTACTTTGCTTTATGAAGTAGGAGATGGTTTCATTGTCTAGCACTGATAGATCTGTGATTGTGGGGTGGACTTTTGGGTTAAAGCTGGAAGTGATGGTGAGTTCTGAGCATCTGAGGAAACTGAAAAAAGCCACTATGAACATTGCGTCCAGTGTGCGGGCAGTGTTGGTGGAGTGGTAGCCTTGGCGGAGGGTGGAGATGCATATAGTAAGTATGTCTAACGTTATTGGTTGTCTGGCATCTGGGCGAGTAGGTTGGGTTATGAGGTTAATTGCTCATGGAAGAGATGGGTTTTCATTTGTCTTTGAATGTTGCCAGGGATTCTGCATTCCGGATGAGGGTGGGGAGAGCATTCCACCAGCATGGAACTGTGAATGATAATGTACTGGAAAGTGATTTTGTGTCTCTCTGTGATGGAGCCACGAGACGTCCCTCGTTGATCGACCGTAGGCTTCTGGTAGGGATGTAGGCTTGTAGGAGTGAGTAAAAGTAGGAGGGAGCTGAGCCTGTGATAGATCTGTGAGCAAGCGTCAATGCCTTGAACTTGATGCGAGAGGTAGCCAGTGCAGAGAGATGAACAGAGGAGTGACGTGGGCCCTTTGGGCTCGTTGAAGAGAAGACGAGCTGCAGCGTTCTGAATCCTTTGTAGATGTTTAGTTGCACATGATGGAGGTCCAGCTAGAAGAGCATTGCAGTTCTTGATGCTGTTGAGATAGGATATGAATGAAGTGATGGCGAGCAGAGAAATTGGGAAAAGGTAGGTTGTATGGGAAGTGGAAAGACTTATAAAGCTTCCATGCGGTTAAGTAGGATTGTAGGGTGCTGGGTGAAACGGCTTGAAGAATTGAATTAAGAGAGGCGTCAAGAAGTGGTTTCAATGGGTGGTTAATGTGGATATCAGCTCTGAAGTGAGGTACTGAGGTTGGGAATGGGTCCGTGTCTGGTGCCAGCAACCTGAATTCCTGGAAAGCAAAACGTGACCCGGGAACATGTTTTGCAGTTATGAAGAACTGATCGCAGGCTGCAATCCAAATGAGGCATCTTAGGAGAGGCATTACTGCAGGGGAAATTTGAGCGGCCTTGTTGATGCAATGCACGGATGCTTCGTTGTTGCAGTGTACTATGATGCTGTTAGAGGACCATTCTTTACCCCACAGGAAAGCTGCTTCCACTAAAGGATACAACTCGAACAGCGCTGAGGATGTTAATGACTGCGGTGAGTCTAACAGCTGGGCGGGCCATGTAAACTTGAACCAACGGCCTTGGTAGAATCCCCCGAAACCGATAGAGGGAGCTGCGTCGGTGTACAGTTGGATATCCACAGGGAGAGAAATCAGATTTTTTATAGAAAAGGACAGGCCATTCAATTATTTAAGGAAGGTTAGACAGAAACTAAGCTCCTGCGGGAGCCAATGGTCACATCACTGCTGCGGCAGTGGAGAACATTAGCTAGAGAAACTGAGCTCCTGCAGGAGCGTGGGGAGACATCACTGCTGCGGCAGTGAAGTCAATGTTAGCCAGAGAAACTGGACTCCAGTGGGAGCAGAATGGACTGCTGTGACAGTGAAGAAGTTTAACCAGAGGAACGGCAGAGACGGAGCTGCTGTGGGAGCGGAGGAGATGACACTGCTGTGGCAATGTGAGAAGCAAATGGGATCCTACGGGAACGGTGGGGAAAGGTGGATATGTTGAGCTTGTAGGTTTAGAGTTTAGAGAGCAGCCTTGCAGGATTATGCACATCTGAAGTTTAAGTGGCCGAGCGAAGATAGTAGTTCGCGTTTAGGACAGCTTAAAATGTCTGAGAAGGTGGATGAAACCAGAAATATCCTTTGCAGTGCAGCCTGGAAATTAATTGTATCCAAGTTAATGCCCAGAATTCAATGGATGTGGCTAGACCCATGGTTTATCCTGGGTGACTGGAATCCAAAGCTCACCAGAACCGTGTGGGGCTGAGAGATCGATTGCTAAATTATTTTTATTTTATTTATTTTGAATGAATACATTAGAAGCCTATTTTGATATTGATTGATTTGATAACGCATCGATTTGATACTGTAGTTGTTTGATCATCAAACAGCAAAGTACAATCTGATTTAGATGATAGTTTGTTCCTTTATCGGTTGCTGGTTCATTTATTTAGCCAAGTTCAAAATAGACTCACTTATGGTAAAAGACAAAGCTTCATAGAATTTTGCGCCTTGAATTTATCCAATTGTGTTTTAAAATCACTAAGGACTTCAAACTTTGCCGTGGAAACACACTGCTTGTGTGTATTTAATCTAAAATTTTCTCTTCATTTCTATGGGTCACATTACCTGCCGATTTTGTTCGTTCTGAATCAGGTTTTTTTTTTTTTTTTTTTGCTATAACGAAGTTTCGAAGCGATTTTGTAGATAAATTGCAAAACAACGTTAACGATAGGTTCTTAATGATTCTGTGTGCGTGCAATCCAATGTGCGAGCTACTGTTTGTACGTGAGAGTTTAAGCCACAAGGAAGCAGCGCGTTAATGACGTCAAATAATTTGAACAGAAACCGTTTAAAACGTGTATTCCCCCGATCAAAATTAATATCCAGATGGCATAACTGTGCTTGAGACTCGACTGAAGCGATGCGAAATTTAACCAGGGACAAAAATGAGAAGGTTTTGAGCTGAGCACTCACGGAGTAGAGCCAGCGGGTCTAGAGTGTGAGCTGGCCGGCCGGGACTGAATCTGAATCGCGGCTTACTGAGGGCCTGCTGCGGCGGCCTGGTCTTGGAGGAAGACCCGTTTGTTCGTGTGAAGAGGGCGGCATTGCCCGAGACGCGAGCGTGGTGCTCGGCGGGCCTTATAGTCCATTTCTCTACTGCAGGAATTATTGAATGGTCCGGTTTAGAGCAATGCGCGGAAGGAGATCGCGGATGTTTCGCCCGTGGTGGTGAGGACCCGTTTGTTTGGCCTGACGCCCGCGTGATAACACCAGAGATTTGCGGCAAAGATTCCTGAAGGACGAAAGATTCTTCATTGGACGGGAGAGCTCATTTCGGGAATGATAGGAAGGTAGGGCGAGGCCAAATGCTGAAAACTGTCAAGGAAGTTAGATGAGTTGACAGAGTGAATATATATGCTTCCTCTCATGGTGATAGGGTAGACATGGTAATTGTTTGATGAGTTGATTGATTACTTGATTATTTGAACGTGCTCCTCCCGAACTTTGTTAATAAAACATCATATAGTAAAAACGAATGCAGTCTATACACTGACTTGGCAGCTCTGTGAAATGTAATACAACAGTGCCACCTACTGTCTAAATGCATTAACATTAAAAGTGTGAGGTGAAACTCTTTTGCATAAGTAAATGGGTTTGTCAATTAGCCTGAAATAAAAAAAAATGTAAAAAATTCAGATCTTGTACATCCTCACATTGGAGTCTCGAGTTAATGTACAAAGTTTGGTTTCGATACGTGACAGCGTTCCTGAAATATGAACTACTTCCTGTTTTGGCGACTACGCCGCCGATTTCGTTTGGCTGTGACGGGCAAACGCTTCCGAAAATCAAAAATCCTTCTAGTAACCTTTGTGAGGCTTGGTCCAAGGATCATGTACGTCCAGTTTTGTGAAGTTCGGACCAAATTTGTGACCTGTGAAACTTTAGTTTCGCTTTCTGTTCAATCCACTATGGCGGACGAACGACATGGACTCGTGATGTCATCTTGGCGAGCAACTTACACCGGTACTGACCGGACGTTTTAAAGTTGGAACGGTGTCTCTGTCTCAAAGGGCCTAGGCGCAGGAGCTGGCCAAAAATTTTCTCCCGGGAATAATAATAACTAGAAAAATGCATTTCCGGAGGAACTGCAAAGTGTGCTTGCTCGGGTGCAGTGCACTAACGTTAGCAGGTAGTGGATAGATGCGAGATGCGAGAAAAAATGCGAGAATGTGAGAAAAAAGATGTCAAACTGTCTTTTATTTTCGAATGTAATTCCTCAATCAGCGCTGGACCGGCATTTTCTATCTTCCGCTGAGCCCTGGCCGTAGACAGATCATGTGTTTTACCCTGTCAATGCAGTGGTCTGCGTTGCGCTGATCTTATTCACACTATCGAGTGTAGGTGCAGCATTCTAACATTGAGTCATAATGAGTTGTTTATGAAGAAATTATCCGCTTCCTAATTATGTCATTTTAATCACGAAATTGAAACATTAAAAAACAATTTGCTCTTTATGGTGTGCGAGTGATAGAGCGCGGCAGCAACGAACCATCAGCTTGCAGCGTAACAACATTGAATGCTCGGCCGAAAAGCTGATCATAGCTGTACAGAGGGCGCCTTATTATTTTTCATCTCCATAAATATATCTAGTAGTAAAGCTAATGCAAGGGCTAGAAATCTAGTAATCTTTTGCTGATACTTCCTTAGCTGTGTCTGAAACCGCTCACTCGTTCACTAATCCCTACATAGTGAATGGCAGTTGAGTGCACTACATCAGCAAAGAATTTGGACGCTGACATAATTATCACGCGCCAGAGAGCTCAGACAATTTGTCATAAACATTACCTACCCATCTATAATATTTCCTTTTTTTGGCTGTGTGAATTGTATGTAACCATTGTATGTATGTATTTTTCACGTTTATTGTGTTATTTGATTAAAAAAAAAGATAATAAAAACACTTGCTTGTCATATTTATTTACTTTTTTAATTTATATGTGAAAATAAAAGAGAACAAAACACAACACATTTGATTTTTCAAATATAGACATAACGGTATGTATAAATAAATAACCAGTCGTCTGGTCTTATAAATGATTGTTTTCTAACTCGGGTGCAACGTTGCCATGGTGGCATTTTTGTTTATTTTTCATTCGCGCTCAATCGCCTTATCGTGATGGATTGTGGGAAATAGTGTCTCAGCAAGTGTACATCGTATGTACACTCGAATTCAGAGAGGATTGTGGATAAAAGTAGTGAAGAATGTAGGGAATGATCACTCAGAATTCGGACACCACTACAAAATGGCCGACACCCTAAATAGTGCACTAGTGGATAGGGAGCGATTTCAGACACAGCTCTTGTCATCATGTAGAGCGCAGTTCATGGTTGCATTGCAACGACAGACGCCACAGGAGAACAAGCGAAAGCAGACAGCGGCGCGCTCGCGCTTTCCACTTGTTTTTGCACATCTAATGTGCGTTCCATTCGACAGGGTCCATATGCAGTGTTTACTGCTCCCCTACTCCCTGAGCACGGTATATCAGTTGAAGTGGACTTCACTGACAATAACCGCTCATTAGAAACGCCCAGTAAATGTCATCAAAGAAAGTCAACGACGGAGTCGCGCAGATTATGATATAACAAATATATATAGGACTACATTCATATTTTAATTTTTATTATTATATTATATATTTACAATTATATTGCACTATTTTACAACTACCTAAAATAAAATCACTTTACTTCACAAACTAGCTAAGCTGGCTGCATTCACTGAGGTAAATTATAATCATCAAAAATAGTATATGTAATATTCACAACAATAACCGTTAAAAATACTGTCATTTGTATAACAATGGCGAAATGTATTACTTACACACATACGTAAACTCCTCCATCATTAGTTATGACCGTTCTGACTGGTGACGACCTGATGCGCGAAATGACAGTTGGGTGTGTGATCATCGCTCTCCACTTCCTGTGAAGTGATGTATCGATGTTCCCTTATTCCCTATGCCGTGCGCAGTGCCCTTCAAACTGAACATGTTCGCTCCCTTCGGATTAGACTCTAACTTAAGATGGCGGAATACCCTGTGAAGTCCACTTCGCAGTCCACAACGCACCTCTAGAGCGACGTTGTTGATTGTTTGAGCATGTGACTGCGCGTTTCTCCTTGTTTTCTATTGTTATGCGCAGCATATTTCCCGCGCGCACAAACACAGCCACAGACAATTAATTGTTTGTTCGGTTATCGAAGAAGAGCATGATGTATTTTGTATAAAGTTTTTTTTTTATTATTAACTGCTTTGAGGATTGGAAATGCACAATTCATGCATACAAATCTGTATATATTAATAAATGAAGATGATTAAAATAGACCAATGCAAAAAACGAAATTCATGCCTGCATTTATTAAGACAAACCTGGTAAAAAACGAATGCAGTCTATACACTGACTTGGCTGCTCTGTGAAATGTAATACAACAGTGCCACCTACTGTCTAAATGCATTACCTAACATTAGGTGAAACTCTTGCATAGACATAGGTAAATGGGTTTGTCTATTAGCCTGAAATAAAAAATAAATAAAAACAATTCAGATCTTGTACATCCTCACATTGGAGTCTTGAGTTAATGTACAAAGTTTGGTTTCGATACGTGACAACGTTCCTGAGATATGAACTACTTCCTGTTTTGGCGACTACGCCGCCGATTTCGTTTGGCTGTGGGGGGAAAACAGCTCCTGCTGTTTTCGCAGGAGCTGACCAAATAGCTGGGGGGGGGGGGGGGTTGCCAAATGATGTAAAATTTTGGATTTTTTTTTTTTTTTATCTTGTACATCCTCACATTGGAGTCTTGAGTTAATGTACAAAGTTTGGTTTCGATACGTGACAGCGTTCCTGAGATATGAACTACTTCCTGTTTTGGCGACTACGCCGCTGATTTCGTTTGGCTGTGACGGGCAAACGCTTCCGAAAATCAAAAATCCTTCTAGTAACTTTTGTGAGGCTTGGTCCAAGGATCATGCACGTCCAGTTTCGTGAAGTTCGGACCAAATTTGTGACCTGTGAAACTTTAGTTTAGCTTTCTGTTCAATCCAATATTGCGGACAAACGACATGAACTCGTGATGTCATCTTCGCGAGCAACTTACACCGGTACTGACCGGACGTTTTAAAGTTGGAACGGTGTCTCTGTCTCAAAGGGCCTAGGCGCAGGAGCTGACCAAATAGCTGGGGGGGGGGGGGTGTTGCCAAATTATGTACAATTTTGTTTTTGTTTTTTTTTTTTTCATCTTGTACATCCTCACATTGGAGTCTTGAGTTAATGTACAAAGTTTGGTTTCGATACGTGATAGAGTTCCTGAAATATGAACTACTTCCTGTTTTGGTGACTACGCCGCTGATTTCGTTTGGCTGTGACGGGCAAACGCTTCCGAAAATCAAAAATCCTTCTAGTAACTTATGTGAGGCTTGGTCCAAGGATCATGTACGTCCAGTTTCGTGAAGTTCGGACCAAATTTGTGACCTGTGAAACTTTAGTTTCGCTTCCTGTTCAATCCACTATGGCGGACAAACGACATGGACTTGTGATGTCATCTTCGCGAGCAACTTACACCGGTACTGACCGAACGTTTTAAAGTTGGAACGGTGTCTCTGTCTAAAAGGGCCTAGGCGCAGGAGCTGGCCAAAATTTTTCTCCCGGGAATAATAATAATAATAAGAAAACTTAAGAAGAACAATAAGTGTGCTGCTTTTTAGCAAGCACACTTAACTAGAAAAATGCATTTCCGGAGGAACTGCAAAGTGTGCTTGCTCGGGTGCAGTGCACTAACGTTAGCAGGTAGTGGATAGATGCGAGAAAAAATGCGAGAATGTGAGAAAAAAGATGTCAAACTGTCTTTTATTTTCAAATTTAATTCCTCAATCAGCGCTGGACCGGTATTTTCTATCTTCCGCTGAGCCCTGGCCGTAGACAGATCATGTGTTTTACCCTGTCAATGCAGTGGTCTGCGTTGCGCTGATCTTATTCACACTATCGAGTGTAGGTGCAGCATTCTAACATTGAGTCATAATGAGCTGTTTATGAAGAAATTATCCGCTTCCTAATTATGTCATTTTAATCACGAAATTGAAACATTAAAAAACAATTTGCTCTTTATGGTGTGCGAGTGATAGAGCGCGGCAGCAACGAACCATCAGCTTGCAGCGTAACAACATTGAATGCTCGGCCGAAAAGCTGATCATAGCTGTACAGGGCGCCTTATTATTTTTCATCTCCATAAATATATCTAGTAGTAAAGCTAATGCAAGGGCTAGAAATCTAGTAATCTTTTGCTGATACTTCCTTAGCTGTGTCTGAAACCGCTCACTCGTTCACTAATCCCTACATAGTGAATGGCAGTTGAGTGCACTACATCAGCAAAGAATTTGGACGCTGACATAATTATCACGCGCCGAGAGAGCTCAGACAATTTGTCATAAACATTACCTACCCATTTTTAATATTTCCTTTTTTTGGCTGTGTGAATTGTATGTAACCATTGTATGTATGTATTTTTCACGTTTATTGCGTTATTTGATAAAAAAAAAAGATAATAAAACACTTGCTTGTCATATTTATTTACTTTTTTAATTTATATGTGAAAATAAAAGAGAACAAAACACTACACAACACATTTGATTTTTCAAATATAGACATTAACGGTATGTATAAATAAATAACCAGGCGTCTGGTCTTATAAATGATTGTTTTCTAACTCGGGTGCACCGTTGCCATGGTGGCATTTTTGTTTATTTTTCATTCGCGCTCAATCGCCTTATCGTGATGGATTGTGGGAAATAGTGTCTCAGCAAGTGTACATCGTATGTACACTCGAATTCAGAGAGGATTGTGGATAAAAGTAGTGAAGAATGTAGGGAATGATGTCGTTCACTCAGAATTCGGACACCACTACAAAATGGCCGACACCCTAAATAGTGCACTATATAGTGGATAGGGAGCGATTTCAGACACAGATCTTGTCATCATGGAGAGCGCAGTTCATGGTTGCCGCATAGCAACGACAGACGCCAGACGCCACAGGAGAACAAGCGAAAGGAGACAGCGGCGCGCTCGCGCTTTCCACTTGTTTTTACACATCTAATGTGCGTTCCATTCGACAGGGTCCATATGCAGTGTTCACTGCTCCCCTACTCCCTGAGCACAGTATATCAGTTGAAGTGGACTTCACTGACAATAACCGCTCATTAGAAACACCCAGCAAATGTCATCAAAGAAAGTCAACGACGGAGTCGCGCAGATTATGATATAACAAATATATATAGGACTACATTCATATTTTAATTTTTATTATTATATTATATATTTACAATTATATTGCACTATTTTACAACTACCTAAAATAAAATCACTTTACTTCACAAACTAGCTAAGCTGGCTGCATTCACTGAGGTAAATTATAATCATCAAAAATAGTATATGTAATATTCACAACAATAACCGTTAAAAATACTGTCATTTGTATAACAATGGCGAAATGTATTACTTACACACATACGTAAACTCCTCCATCGTTAGTTATGACCGTTCTGACTGGTGATGACCTGATGCGCGAAATGACAGTTGGGTGTGTGATCATCGCTCTCCACTTCCTGTGAAGTGATGTATCGATGTTCCCTTATTCCCTATGCTGTGCGCAGTGCCCTTCGAACTGAACATGTTCGCTCCCTTCGGATTAGAACTTAAGATGGCGGAATACCCTGTGAAGTCCACTTCGCAGTCCACAACGCACCTCTAGAGCGACGTTGTTGATTGTTTGAGCATGTGACTGCGCGTTTCTCCTTGTTTTCTATTGTTATGCGCAGCATATTTCCCGCGCGCACAAACACAGCCACAGACAATTAATTGTTTGTTCGGTTATCGAAGAAGAGCATGATGTATTTTGTATAAAGTTTTTTTTTTTTTTATTAACTGCTTTGAGGATTGGAAATGCACAATTCATGCATACAAATCTGTATATATTAATAAATTAAGATGATTAAAATAGACCAATGCAAAAAACGAAATTCATGCCTGCATTTATTAAGACAAACCTGGTAAAAACGAATGCAGTCTATACACTGACTTGGCTGCTCTGTGAAATGTAATACAACAGTGCCACCTACTGTCTAAATGCATTACCTAACATCAAAAGGTGAAACTCTTGCATAGACATAGGTAAATGGGTTTGTCTATTAGCCTGAAATAAAAAAAAAATAAAGAAAATTCAGATCTTGTACATCCTCACATTGGAGTCCCGAGTTCATGTATAAAGTTTGGTTTCGATATGTGACAGAGTTCCTGAGATATGGACGACTTCCTGTTTGGCGACTACGCCGCTGATTTCGTTTGGCTGTGACGGGCAAACGCTTCCGAAAATAAAAAATCCTTCTAGTAACTTTGATGAGGCTTGCTCCAATGATCATGTACGTCTAGTTTCGTGAAGTTCGGACCAAATTTGTGACCTGTGAAACTTTAGTTTCGCCTTCTGTTCAATCCAATATGGCGGACAAACGACATGGACTTGTGATGTCATCTTCGCGAGCAACTTACACCGGTGCTGACCGGACGTTTTAAAGTTGGAACGGTGTCTCTGTCTCAAAGGGCCTAGGCGCAGGAGCTGGCCAAATAGCTGGGGGGGGGGGGTTGCCAAATAATGTAAAAAAAAAAATTTTTTTATCTTGTACATCCTCACATTGGAGTCTCGAGTTAATGTACAAAGTTTGGTTTCGATACGTGACAACGTTCTTGAGATATGAACTACTTCCTGTTTTGGCGACTACGCCGCCGATTTCGTTTGGCTGTGACGGGCAAACGCTTCCGAAAATCAAAAATCCTTCTAGTAACTTTGGTGAGGCTTGCTCCAAGGATCATGTACGTCCAGTTTCGTGAAGTTCGGACCAAATTTGTGACCTGTGAAACTTTAGTTTCGTTTTCTGTTCAATCCACTATGGCGGACGAACGACATGGACTCGTGATGTCATCTTCGCGAGCAACTTACACCGGTACTGACCGAACGTTTTAAAGTTGGAACGGTGTCTCTGTCTCAAAGGGCCTAGGCGCAGGAGCTGGCCAAAATTTTTCTCCCGGGAATAATAATAATAACTAGAAAAGTGCATTTCCGGAGGAACTGCAAAGTGTGCTTGCTCGGGTGCAGTGCACTAACGTTAGCAGGTAGTGGATAGATGCGAGAAAAAATGCGAGAATGCGAGAAAAAAGATGTCAAACTGTCTTTTATTTTCGAATTTAATTCCTCAATCAGCGCTGGACCGGCATTTTCTGTCTTCCGCTGAGCCCTGGCCGTAGACAGATCATGTGTTTTACCCTGTCAATGCAGTGGTCTGCGTTGCGCTGATCTTATTCACACTATCGAGTGTAGGTGCAGCATTCTAACATTGAGTCATAATGAGCTGTTTATGAAGAAATTATCCGCTTCCTAATTATGTCATTTTAATCACGAAATTGAAACATTAAAAAACAATTTGCTCTTTATGGTGTGCGAGTGATAGAGCGCGGCAGCAACGAACCATCAGCTTGCAGCGTAACAACATTGAATGCGCGGCCGAAAAGCTGATCATAGCTGTACAGGGCGCCTTATTATTTTTCATCTCCATAAATATATCTAGTAGCAAAGCTAATGCAAGGGCTAGAAATCTAGTAATCTTTTGCTGATACTTCCTTAGCTGTGTCTGAAACCGCTCACTCGTTCACTAATCCCTACATAGTTGAGTGCACTACATCAGCAAAGAATTTGGACGCTGACATAATTATCACGCGCCAGAGAGCTCAGACAATTTGTCATAAACATTACCTACCCATCTTTAATATTTCCTTTTTTTGGCTGTGTGAATTGTATGTAACCATTGTATGTATGTATTTTTCACGTTTATTGCGTTATTTGATTAAAAAAAAAGATAATAAAAACACTTGCTTGTCATATTTATTTACTTTTTAATTTATATGTGAAAATAAAAGAGAACAAAACACTACACAACACATTTGATTTTTCAAATATAGACATAACGGTATGTATAAATAAATAACCAGGCGTCTGGTCTTATAAATGATTGTTTTCTAACTCGGGTGCACCGTTGCCATGGTGGCATTTTTGTTTATTTTTCATTCGCGCTCAATCGCCTTATCGTGATGGATTGTGGGAAATAGTGTCTCAGCAAGTGTACATCGTATGTACACTCGAATTCAGAGAGGATTGTGGATAAAAGTAGTGAAGAATGTAGGGAATGATGTCGTTCACTCAGAATTCGGACACAAAATGGCCGACACCCTAAATAGTGCACTATATAGTGGATAGGGAGCGATTTCAGACACAGCTCTTGTCATCATGGAGAGCGCAGTTCATGGTTGCATAGCAACGACAGACGCCACAGGAGAACAAGCGAAAGGAGACAGCGGCGCGCTCGCGTTTTCCACTTGTTTTTACACATCTAATGTGCGTTCCATTCGACAGGGTCCATATGCAGTGTTCACTGCTCCCCTACTCCCTGAGCACGGTATATCAGTTGAAGTGGACTTCACTGACAATCGCTCATTAGAAACGCCCAGCAAATGTCATCAAAGAAAGTCAACGACGGAGTCGCGCAGATTATGATATAATAAATATATATAGGACTACATTCATATTTTAATTTTTATTATTATATTATATATTAACAATTATATTGCACTATTTTACAACTACCTAAAATAAAATCACTTTACTTCACAAACTAGCTAAGCTGGCTGCATTCACTGAGGTAAATTATAATCATCAAAAATAGTATATGTAATATTCACAACAATAACCATTAAAAATACTGTCATTTGTATAACAATGGCGAAATGTATTACTTACACACAACTCCTCCATCGTTAGTTATGACCGTTCTGACTGGTGATGACCTGATGCGCGAAATGACAGTTGGGTGTGTGATCATCGCTCTCCACTTCCTGTGAAGTGATGTATCGATGTTCCCTTATTCCCTATGCCGTGCGCAGTGCCCTTCGAACTGAACATGTTCGCTCCCTTCGGATTAGACTCTAACTTAAGATGGCGGAATACCCTGTGAAGTCCACTTCGCAGTCCACAACGCACCTCTAGAGCGACGTTGTTGATTGTTTGAGCATGTGACTGCGCGTTTCTCCTTGTTTTCTATTGTTATGCGCAGCATATTTCCCGCGCGCACAAACACAGCCACAGACAATTAATTGTTTGTTCGGTTATCGAAGAAGAGCATGATGTATTTTGTATAAAGTTTTTTTTATTTTTTTATTAACTGCTTTGAGGATTGGAAATGCACAATTCATGCATACAAATCTGTATATATTAATAAATGAAGATGATTAAAATAGACCAATGCAAAAAACGAAATTCATGCCTGCATTTATTAAGACAAACCTGGTAAAAACGAATGCAGTCTATACACTGACTTGGCTGCTCTGTGAAATGTAATACAACAGTGCCACCTACTGTCTAAATGCATTACCTAACATAAAAAGGTGAAACTCTTGCATAGACATAGGTAAATGGGTTTGTCTATTGCCCTTAAATAAAAAATAAAATAAAAAAATTCAGATCTTGTACATCCTCACATTGGAGTCCCGAGTTCATGTATAAAGTTTGGTTTCGATACGTGACAGAGTTCCTGAGATATGGACGACTTCCTGTTTGGCGACTACGCCGCTGATTTCGTTTGGCTGTGACGGGCAAACGCTTCCGAAAATCAAAAATCCTTCTAGTAACTTTGATGAGGCTTGCTCCAATGATCATGTACGTCTAGTTTCGTGAAGTTCGGACCAAATTTGTGACCTGTGAAACTTTAGTTTCGCTTTCTGTTCAATCCAATATGGCGGACAAACGACATGGACTTGTGATGTCATCTTCGCGAGCAACTTACACCGGTGCTGACCGGACGTTTAAAGTTGGAATGGTGTCTCTGTCTCAAAGGGCCTAGGCGCAGGAGCTGGCCAAATAGCTGGGGGGGGGTTGCCAAATAATGTAAATTTTTTATTTTTTTTTATCTTGTACATCCTCACATTGGAGTCTCGAGTTAATGTACAAAGTTTGGTTTCGATACGTGACAACGTTCCTGAGATATGAACTACTTCCTGTTTTGGCGACTACGCCGCCGATTTCGTTTGGCTGCGACGGGCAAACGCTTCCGAAAATCAAAAATCCTTCTAGTAACTTTGGTGAGGCTTGCTCCAAGGATCATGTACGTCCAGTTTCGTGAAGTTCGGACCAAATTTGTGACCTGTGAAACTTTAGTTTCGCTTTCTGTTCAATCCACTATGGCGGACGAACGACATGGACTCGTGATGTCATCTTCACGAGCAACTTACACCGGTACTGACCGAACGTTTTAAAGTTGGAACGGTGTCTCTGTCTCAAAGGGCCTAGGCGCAGGAGCTGGCCAAAATTTTTCTCCCGGGAATAATAATAATAATAATAATAATAAGAAAACTTAAGAAGAACAATAAGTGTGCGCTTTCAGCAAGCACACTTAATAATAAGAAGAAAACTTAGGAAGAACAATAAGTGTGCGCTTTCAGCAAGCACACTTAACTAGAAAAATGCATTTCCGGAGGAACTGCAAAGTGTGCTTGCTCGGGTGCAGTGCACTAACGTTAGGTAGTGGATAGATGCGAGATGAGAGAAAAAATGCGAGAATGCGAGAAAAAAGATGTAAATCGTATGTATGTATTTTTCACGTTTATTGCGTTATTTGATTTTTAAAAAAGATAATAAAAACACTTGCTTGTCATATTTATTTACTTTTTACATTTATATGTGAAAATAAAAGAGAACAAAACACTACACAACACATTTTTTATTCAAATATAGATATAACGGTATATATAAATAAATAACCAGGCATCTGGTCTTATAAATTATTGTTTTCTAACACGCTTGCACCGTTGCCATGGTGCCATTTTTGTTTATTTTTCATTCGCGCTCTATCGCCTTATCGTGTTGGATTGTGGGAAATAGTAGTGTCTCAGCAAGTGTACATGTACACTCGAATTCAGAGAGGATTGTGGGTTAAAGTAGTGAAGAATGTAGGGAATGATGTCGTTCACTCAGAATTCGGACACCACTACAAAATGGCCGACACCCTAAATAGTGCACTATATAGTGGATAGGGAGCGATTTCAGACACAGCTCTTGTCATCATGGAGAGCGCGGTTCACGGTTGCATAGCAACGACAGACGCCACAGGAGAACAAGCGCTTGTGGAAAGGAGACAGCGGCACGCTCGCGCTTTCCACTTGTTTTTACACATCTAATGTGCGTTCCATTCGACAGGGTCCATACGCAGTGTTCACTGCTCCCCTACTCCCCGAGCACGGTATATCAGTTGAAGTGGACTTCACTGACAATATCCGCTCATTTGAAACGCCCTGCAAATGTCATCAAAGAAAGTCAACGACGGAGTCGCACAGATTATGAAATAACATAAATATAGGACTACATTCATATTTTAATTTTTATTATTATATTATATATTTACAATTATATTGCACTATTTTACAACTACCTAAAATAAAATCACTTTACTTCACAAACTAGCTAAGCTGGCTGCATTCACTGAGGTAAATTATAATCATCAAAAATAGTATATGTAATATTCACAACAATAACCGTTAAAAATACTGTCATTTGTATAACAATGGCGAAATGTATTACTTACACACATACGTAAACTCCTCCATCGTTAGTTATGACCGTTCTGACTGGTGATGACCTGATGCGCGAAATGACAGTTGGGTGTGTGATCATCGCTCTCCACTTCCTGTGAAGTGATGTATCGATGTTCCCTTATTCCCTATGCTGTGCGCAGTGCCCTTCGAACTGAACATGTTCGCTCCCTTCGGATTAGAACTTAAGATGGCGGAATACCCTGTGAAGTCCACTTCGCAGTCCACAACGCACCTCTAGAGCGACGTTGTTGATTGTTTGAGCATGTGACTGCGCGTTTCTCCTTGTTTTCTATTGTTATGCGCAGCATATTTCCCGCACGCACAAACACAGCCACAGACAATTAATTGTTTGTTCGGTTATCGAAGAAGAGCATGATGTATTTTGTATAAAGTTTTTTTTTTTTTTATTAACTGCTTTGAGGATTGGAAATGCACAATTCATGCATACAAATCTGTATATATAAATAAATTAAGATGATTAAAATAGACCAATGCAAAAAACGAAATTCATGCCTGCATTTATTAAGACAAACCTGGTAAAAACGAATGCAGTCTATACACTGACTTGGCTGCTCTGTGAAATGTAATACAACAGTGCCACCTACTGTCTAAATGCATTACCTAACATCAAAAGGTGAAACTCTTGCATAGACATAGGTAAATGGGTTTGTCTATTAGCCTGAAATAAAAAAAAAATAAAGAAAATTCAGATCTTGTACATCCTCACATTGGAGTCCCGAGTTCATGTATAAAGTTTGGTTTCGATATGTGACAGAGTTCCTGAGATATGGACGACTTCCTGTTTGGCGACTACGCCGCTGATTTCGTTTGGCTGTGACGGGCAAACGCTTCCGAAAATCAAAAATCCTTCTAGTAACTTTGATGAGGCTTGCTCCAATGATCATGTACGTCTAGTTTCGTGAAGTTCGGACCAAATTTGTGACCTGTGAAACTTTAGTTTCGCCTTCTGTTCAATCCAATATGGCGGACAAACGACATGGACTTGTGATGTCATCTTCGCGAGCAACTTACACCGGTGCTGACCGGACGTTTTAAAGTTGGAACGGTGTCTCTGTCTCAAAGGGCCTAGGCGCAGGAGCTGGCCAAATAGCTGGGGGGGGGGGGGTTGCCAAATAATGTAAAAAAAAATTTTTTTTTATCTTGTACATCCTCACATTGGAGTCTCGAGTTAATGTACAAAGTTTGGTTTCGATACGTGACAACGTTCCTGAGATATGAACTACTTCCTGTTTTGGCGACTACGCCGCCGATTTCGTTTGGCTGTGACGGGCAAACGCTTCCGAAAATCAAAAATCCTTCTAGTAACTTTGATGAGGCTTGCTCCAAGGATCATGTACGTCCAGTTTCGTGAAGTTCGGACCAAATTTGTGACCTGTGAAACTTTAGTTTCGTTTTCTGTTCAATCCACTATGGCGGACGAAAGACATGGACTCGTGATGTCATCTTCGCGAGCAACTTACACCGGTACTGACCGAACGTTTTAAAGTTGGAACGGTGTCTCTGTCTGAAAGGGTCTAGGCGCAGGAGCTGGCCAAAATTTTTCTCCCGGGAATAATAATAATAACTAGAAAAGTGCATTTCCGGAGGAACTGCAAAGTGTGCTTGCTCGGGTGCAGTGCACTAACGTTAGCAGGTAGTGGATAGATGCGAGATGCGAGAAAAAATGCGAGAATGCGAGAAAAAAGATGTCAAACTGTCTTTTATTTTCGAATTTAATTCCTCAATCAGCGCTGGACCGGCATTTTCTGTCTTCCGCTGAGCCCTGGCCGTAGACAGATCATGTGTTTTACCCTGTCAATGCAGTGGTCTGCGTTGCGCTGATCTTATTCACACTATCGAGTGTAGGTGCAGCATTCTAACATTGAGTCATAATGAGCTGTTTATGAAGAAATTATCCGCTTCCTAATTCTTTTTAATCACGAAATTGAAACATTAAAAAACAATTTGCTCTTTATGGTGTGCGTGTGATAGAGCGCGGCAGCAACGAACCATCAGCTTGCAGCGTAACAACATTGAATGCTCGGCCGAAAAGCTGATCATAGCTGTACAGGGCGCCTTATTATTTTTCATCTCCATAAATATATCTAGTAGTAAAGCTAATGCAAGGGCTAGAAATCTAGTAATCTTTTGCTGATACTTCCTTAGCTGTGTCTGAAACCGCTCACTCGTTCACTAATCCCTACATAGTTGAGTGCACTACATCAGCAAAGAATTTGGACGCTGACATAATTATCACGCGCCAGAGAGCTCAGACAATTTGTCATAAACATTACCTACCCATCTTTAATATTTCCTTTTTTTGGCTGTGTGAATTGTATGTAACCATTGTATGTATGTATTTTTCACGTTTATTGCGTTATTTGATTAAAAAAAAGATAATAAAAACACTTGCTTGTCATATTTATTTACTTTTTAATTTATATGTGAAAATAAAAGAGAACAAAACACTACACAACACATTTGATTTTTCAAATATAGACATAACGGTATGTATAAATAAATAACCAGGCGTCTGGTCTTATAAATGATTGTTTTCTAACTCGGGTGCACCGTTGCCATGGTGGCATTTTTGTTTATTTTTCATTCGCGCTCAATCGCCTTATCGTGATGGATTGTGGGAAATAGTGTCTCAGCAAGTGTACATCGTATGTACACTCGAATTCAGAGAGGATTGTGGATAAAAGTAGTGAAGAATGTAGGGAATGATGTCGTTCACTCAGAATTCGGACACAAAATGGCCGACACCCTAAATAGTGCACTATATAGTGGATAGGGAGCGATTTCAGACACAGCTCTTGTCATCATGGAGAGCGCAGTTCATGGTTGCATAGCAACGACAGACGCCACAGGAGAACAAGCGAAAGGAGACAGCGGCGCGCTCGCGTTTTCCACTTGTTTTTACACATCTAATGTGCGTTCCATTCGACAGGGTCCATATGCAGTGTTCACTGCTCCCCTACTCCCTGAGCACGGTATATCAGTTGAAGTGGACTTCACTGACAATCGCTCATTAGAAACGCCCAGCAAATGTCATCAAAGAAAGTCAACGACGGAGTCGCGCAGATTATGATATAATAAATATATATAGGACTACATTCATATTTTAATTTTTATTATTATATTATATATTAACAATTATATTGCACTATTTTACAACTACCTAAAATAAAATCACTTTACTTCACAAACTAGCTAAGCTGGCTGCATTCACTGAGGTAAATTATAATCATCAAAAATAGTATATGTAATATTCACAACAATAACCATTAAAAATACTGTCATTTGTATAACAATGGCGAAATGTATTACTTACACACAACTCCTCCATCGTTAGTTATGACCGTTCTGACTGGTGATGACCTGATGCGCGAAATGACAGTTGGGTGTGTGATCATCGCTCTCCACTTCCTGTGAAGTGATGTATCGATGTTCCCTTATTCCCTATGCCGTGCGCAGTGCCCTTCGAACTGAACATGTTCGCTCCCTTCGGATTAGACTCTAACTTAAGATGGCGGAATACCCTGTGAAGTCCACTTCGCAGTCCACAACGCACCTCTAGAGCGACGTTGTTGATTGTTTGAGCATGTGACTGCGCGTTTCTCCTTGTTTTCTATTGTTATGCGCAGCATATTTCCCGCGCGCACAAACACAGCCACAGACAATTAATTGTTTGTTCGGTTATCGAAGAAGAGCATGATGTATTTTGTATAAAGTTTTTTTTTTTTTTTTATTAACTGCTTTGAGGATTGGAAATGCACAATTCATGCATACAAATCTGTATATATTAATAAATGAAGATGATTAAAATAGACCAATGCAAAAAACGAAATTCATGCCTGCATTTATTAAGACAAACCTGGTAAAAACGAATGCAGTCTATACACTGACTTGGCTGCTCTGTGAAATGTAATACAACAGTGCCACCTACTGTCTAAATGCATTACCTAACATAAAAAGGTGAAACTCTTGCATAGACATAGGTAAATGGGTTTGTCTATTGCCCTTAAATAAAAAATAAAATAAAAAAATTCAGATCTTGTACATCCTCACATTGGAGTCCCGAGTTCATGTATAAAGTTTGGTTTCGATACGTGACAGAGTTCCTGAGATATGGACGACTTCCTGTTTGGCGACTACGCCGCTGATTTCGTTTGGCTGTGACGGGCAAACGCTTCCAAAATCAAAAATCCTTCTAGTAACTTTGATGAGGCTTGCTCCAATGATCATGTACGTCTAGTTTCGTGAAGTTCGGACCAAATTTGTGACCTGTGAAACTTTAGTTTCGCTTTCTGTTCAATCCAATATGGCGGACAAACGACATGGACTTGTGATGTCATCTTCGCGAGCAACTTACACCGGTGCTGACCGGACGTTTAAAGTTGGAATGGTGTCTCTGTCTCAAAGGGCCTAGGCGCAGGAGCTGGCCAAATAGCTGGGGGGGGGGGTTGCCAAATAATGTAAATTTTTTATTTTTTTTTATCTTGTACATCCTCACATTGGAGTCTCGAGTTAATGTACAAAGTTTGGTTTCGATACGTGACAACGTTCCTGAGATATGAACTACTTCCTGTTTTGGCGACTACGCCGCCGATTTCGTTTGGCTGTGACGGGCAAACGCTTCCGAAAATCAAAAATCCTTCTAGTAACTTTGGTGAGGCTTGCTCCAAGGATCATGTACGTCCAGTTTCGTGAAGTTCGGACCAAATTTGTGACCTGTGAAACTTTAGTTTCGCTTTCTGTTCAATCCACTATGGCGGACGAACGACATGGACTCGTGATGTCATCTTCGCGAGCAACTTACACCGGTACTGACCGAACGTTTTAAAGTTGGAACGGTGTCTCTGTCTCAAAGGGCCTAGGCGCAGGAGCTGGCCAAAATTTTTCTCCCGGGAATAATAATAATAATAATAATAATAAGAAAACTTAAGAAGAACAATAAGTGTGCGCTTTCAGCAAGCACACTTAATAATAATAAGAAAACTTAAGAAGAACAATAAGTGTGCGCTTTCAGCAAGCACACTTAACTAGAAAAATGCATTTCCGGAGGAACTGCAAAGTGTGCTTGCTCGGGTGCAGTGCACTAACGTTAGGTAGTGGATAGATGCGAGATGAGAGAAAAAATGCGAGAATGCGAGAAAAAATATGTAAATTGTATGTATGTATTTTTCACGTTTATTGCGTTATTTGATTTTTAAAAAAGATAATAAAAACACTTGCTTGTCATATTTATTTACTTTTTACATTTATATGTGAAAATAAAAGAGAACAAAACACTACACAACACATTTTTTTATTCAAATATAGATATAACGGTATATATAAATAAATAACCAGGCATCTGGTCTTATAAATTATTGTTTTCTAACACGCTTGCACCGTTGCCATGGTGCCATTTTTGTTTATTTTTCATTCGCGCTCTATCGCCTTATCGTGTTGGATTGTGGGAAATAGTAGTGTCTCAGCAAGTGTACATGTACACTCGAATTCAGAGAGGATTGTGGGTTAAAGAAGTGAAGAATGTAGGGAATGATGTCGTTCACTCAGAATTCGGACACCACTACAAAATGGCCGACACCCTAAATAGTGCACTATATAGTGGATAGGGAGCGATTTCAGACACAGCTCTTGTCATCATGGAGAGCGCGGTTCACGGTTGCATAGCAACGACAGACGCCACAGGAGAACAAGCGCTTGTGGAAAGGAGACAGCGGCACGCTCGCGCTTTCCACTTGTTTTTACACATCTAATGTGCGTTCCATTCGACAGGGTCCATACGCAGTGTTCACTGCTCCCCTACTCCCCGAGCACGGTATATCAGTTGAAGTGGACTTCACTGACAATATCCGCTCATTTGAAACGCCCTGCAAATGTCATCAAAGAAAGTCAACGACGGAGTCGCACAGATTATGAAATAACATAAATATAGGACTACATTCATATTTTAATTTTTATTATTATATTATATATTTACAATTATATTGCACTATTTTACAACTACCTAAAATAAAATCACTTTTCACAAACTAGCTAAGCTGGCTGCATTCACTGAGGTAAATTATAATCATCAAAAATAGTATATGTAATATTCACAACAATAACCGTTAAAATACTGTCATTTGTATAACAATGGCGAAATGTATGAATACTTACACACATACGTAAACTCCTCCATCGTTAGTTATGACCGTTCTGACTGGTGATGACGTGGTGCGCGAAATGACAGTTGCGTGATCATCGCTCTCCACTTCCTGTGAAGTGATGTATCGATGTTCCCTTATTCCCTATGCCGTGCACAGTGCCCTTCGAACTGAACATGTTCGCTCCCTTTGGATTAGAATCTCACTTAAAATGGCGGAATACCCTGTGAAGTCCACTTCGCAGTCCACAACGCACCTCTAGAGCGACGTTGTTGATTGTTTGAGCATGTGACTGCGCGTTTCTCCTTGTTTTCTATTGTTATGCGCAGCATATTTCCCGTGCGCACAAACACAGCCACAGACAATGAATTGTTTGTTTGGTTAGCGAAGAGCATGATGTATTTTGTATAAAGTGTTGTTTTGTTTTTTTGTTATTAACTGCTTTGAGAACTGGAAATGCACAATTTATGCATACAAATCTGTATTAATACAGATGATGATTACATTAGACCAATGCAAAAAACGAAATTCATGCCTGCATTTATTAAGACAAACCTAGTAAAAACGAATACAGTCTATACACTGACTTGGCAGCTCTGTGAAATGTAATACAACAGTGCCACCTACTGTCTAAATGCATTAACATTAAAAGTGTGAGGAAGCTCTTGCATAGACATAGGTAAATGGGTTTGTCTATTAGCCTGAAATAAAATTAAAAAAAATTAAATTCAGATCTTGTGCTTCCTCACATTGGAGTCCCGAGTTCATGTATAAAGTTTGGTTTCGATACGTGACAGAGTTCCTGAGATATGGACGACTTCCTGTTTGGCGACTACGCCGCTGATTTTGTTTGGCTGTGACGGGCAAACGCTTCCGAAAATCAAAAATCCTTCTAGTAACTTTTGTGAGGCTTGGTCCAAGGATCATGTACGTCCAGTTTCGTGAAGTTCGGACCAATTTTGTGACCTGTGAAACTTTAGTTTGGCTTTCTGTTCAATCCACTATGGCGGACAAACGACATGGACTTGTGATGTCATCTTCGCGAGCAACTTACACCGGTACTGACCGGACGTTTTAAAGTTGGAACGGTGTCTCTGTCTCAAAGGGCCTAGGCGCAGGAGCTGACCAAATAGCTGGGGGGGGGGGGTTGCCAAATGATGTAAAATTTTGGATTTTTTTTTTTTTTTTATCTTGTACATCCTCACATTGGAGTCTTGAGTTAATGTACAAAGTTTGGTTTCGATACGTGACAGCGTTCCTGAGATATGAACTACTTCCTGTTTTGGCGACTACGCCGCTGATTTCGTTTGGCTGTGACGGGCAAACGCTTCCGAAAATCAAAAATCCTTCTAGTAACTTTTGTGAGGCTTGGTCCAAGGATCATGCACGTCCAGTTTCGTGAAGTTCGGACCAAATTTGTGACCTGTGAAACTTTAGTTTAGCTTTCTGTTCAATCCAATATTGCGGACAAACGACATGAACTCGTGATGTCATCTTCGCGAGCAACTTACACCGGTACTGACCGGACGTTTTAAAGTTGGAACGGTGTCTCTGTCTCAAAGGGCCTAGGCGCAGGAGCTGACCAAATAGCTGGGGGGGGGGGTTGCCAAATTATTTACAATTTTGGATTTTTTTTTTTTTTTTTCATCTTGTACATCCTCACATTGGAGTCTTGAGTTAATGTACAAAGTTTGGTTTCGATACGTGATAGAGTTCCTGAAATATGAACTACTTCCTGTTTTGGTGACTACGCCGCTGATTTCGTTTGGCTGTGACGGGCAAACGCTTCCGAAAATCAAAAATCCTTCTAGTAACTTATGTGAGGCTTGGTCCAAGGATCATGTACGTCCAGTTTCGTGAAGTTCGGACCAAATTTGTGACCTGTGAAACTTTAGTTTCGCTTCCTGTTCAATCCACTATGGCGGACAAACGACATGGACTTGTGATGTCATCTTCGCGAGCAACTTACACCGGTACTGACCGAACGTTTTAAAGTTGGAACGGTGTCTCTGTCTAAAAGGGCCTAGGCGCAGGAGCTGGCCAAAATTTTTCTCCCGGGAATAATAATAATAATAAGAAAACTTAAGAAGAACAATAAGTGTGCTGCTTTTTAGCAAGCACACTTAACTAGAAAAATGCATTTCCGGAGGAACTGCAAAGTGTGCTTGCTCGGGTGCAGTGCACTAACGTTAGCAGGTAGTGGATAGATGCGAGAAAAAATGCGAGAATGTGAGAAAAAAGATGTCAAACTGTCTTTTATTTTCAAATTTAATTCCTCAATCAGCGCTGGACCGGTATTTTCTATCTTCCGCTGAGCCCTGGCCGTAGACAGATCATGTGTTTTACCCTGTCAATGCAGTGGTCTGCGTTGCGCTGATCTTATTCACACTATCGAGTGTAGGTGCAGCATTCTAACATTGAGTCATAATGAGCTGTTTATGAAGAAATTATCCGCTTCCTAATTATGTCATTTTAATCACGAAATTGAAACATTAAAAAACAATTTGCTCTTTATGGTGTGCGAGTGATAGAGCGCGGCAGCAACGAACCATCAGCTTGCAGCGTAACAACATTGAATGCTCGGCCGAAAAGCTGATCATAGCTGTACAGGGCGCCTTATTATTTTTCATCTCCATAAATATATCTAGTAGTAAAGCTAATGCAAGGGCTAGAAATCTAGTAATCTTTTGCTGATACTTCCTTAGCTGTGTCTGAAACCGCTCACTCGTTCACTAATCCCTACATAGTGAATGGCAGTTGAGTGCACTACATCAGCAAAGAATTTGGACGCTGACATAATTATCACGCGCCGAGAGAGCTCAGACAATTTGTCATAAACATTACCTACCCATTTTTAATATTTCCTTTTTTTGGCTGTGTGAATTGTATGTAACCATTGTATGTATGTATTTTTCACGTTTATTGCGTTATTTGATAAAAAAAAAGATAATAAAACACTTGCTTGTCATATTTATTTACTTTTTTAATTTATATGTGAAAATAAAAGAGAACAAAACACTACACAACACATTTGATTTTTCAAATATAGACATTAACGGTATGTATAAATAAATAACCAGGCGTCTGGTCTTATAAATGATTGTTTTCTAACTCGGGTGCACCGTTGCCATGGTGGCATTTTTGTTTATTTTTCATTCGCGCTCAATCGCCTTATCGTGATGGATTGTGGGAAATAGTGTCTCAGCAAGTGTACATCGTATGTACACTCGAATTCAGAGAGGATTGTGGATAAAAGTAGTGAAGAATGTAGGGAATGATGTCGTTCACTCAGAATTCGGACACCACTACAAAATGGCCGACACCCTAAATAGTGCACTATATAGTGGATAGGGAGCGATTTCAGAAACAGATCTTGTCATCATGGAGAGCGCAGTTCATGGTTGCCGCATAGCAACGACAGACGCCAGACGCCACAGGAGAACAAGCGAAAGGAGACAGCGGCGCGCTCGCGCTTTCCACTTGTTTTTACACATCTAATGTGCGTTCCATTCGACAGGGTCCATATGCAGTGTTCACTGCTCCCCTACTCCCTGAGCACAGTATATCAGTTGAAGTGGACTTCACTGACAATAACCGCTCATTAGAAACACCCAGCAAATGTCATCAAAGAAAGTCAACGACGGAGTCGCGCAGATTATGATATAACAAATATATATAGGACTACATTCATATTTTAATTTTTATTATTATATCATATATTTACAATTATATTGCACTATTTTACAACTACCTAAAATAAAATCACTTTACTTCACAAACTAGCTAAGCTGGCTGCATTCACTGA